>NW_026453651.1:1200000-1500000 GCF_943734755.1 Anopheles moucheti
TCTTTGATTTGAAGTTCCACCAGAAGTGTGTTTTCATACAAAAACTGTTAATTACAACTAACTTTGTCCATCCGATTCGAACTTTGTTCTTTGATTTGAAGTTCCACCAGAAGTGTGTTTTCATACAAAAACTGTTAATTACAACTAACTTTGTCCATCCGATTCGAACTTTGTTCTTTAATTTGAAGTTCCACCAGAAGTGTGTTTTCATAAAAAAAACTGTTAATTACAACTAACTTTGTCCATCCGATTCGAACTTTGTTCTTTGATTTGAAGTTCCACCAGAAGTGTGTTTTCATACAAAAACTGTTAATTACAACTAACTTTGTCCATCCGATTCGAACTTTGTTCTTTGATTTGAAGTTCCACCAGAAGTGTGTTTTCATACAAAAACTGTTAATTACAACTAACTTTGTCCATCCGATTCGAACTTTGTTCTTTGATATGAAGTTCCACCAGAAGTGTGTTTTCATACAAAAACTGTTAATTATAACTAACTTTGTCCATCCGATTCGATCTTTGTTCTTTGATATGAAGTTCCACCAGAAGTGTGTTTTCATACAAAAACTGTTAATTACAACTAACTTTGTCCATCCGATTCGAACTTTGTTCTTTGATTTGAAGTTCCACCAGAAGTGTGTTTTCATACAAAAACTGTTAATTACAACTAACTTTGTCCATCCGATTCGAACTTTGTTCTTTGATTTGAAGTTCCACCAGAAGTGTGTTTTCATACAAAAACTGTTAATTACAACTAACTTTGTCCATCCGATTCGAACTTTGTTCTTTGATATGAAGTTCCACCAGAAGTGTGTTTTCATACAAAAACTGTTAATTACAACTAACTTTGTCCATCCGATTCGAACTTTGTTCTTTGATTTGAAGTTCCACCAGAAGTGTGTTTTCATACAAAAACTGTTAATTACAACTAACTTTGTCCATCCGATTCGAACTTTGTTCTTTAATTTGAAGTTCCACCAGAAGTGTGTTTTCATACAAAAACTGTTAATTACAACTAACTTTGTCCATCCGATTCGAACTTTGTTCTTTGATTTGAAGTTCCACCAGAAGTGTGTTTTCATACAAAAACTGTTAATTACAACTAACTTTGTCCATCCGATTCGAACTTTGTTTGTTGATATGAAGTTCCACCAGGAATGAGTTTTCATACAAAAACTGTTAATTACAACTAACTTTGTCCATCCGATTCGAACTTTGTTCTTTGATTTGAAGTTCCACCAGAAGTGTGTTTTCATACAAAAACTGTTAATTACAACTAACTTTGTCCATCCGATTCGAACTTTGTTCTTTGATTTGAAGTTCCACCAGAAGTGTGTTTTCATACAAAAACTGTTAATTACAACTAACTTTGTCCATCCGATTCGAACTTTGTTCTTTGATTTGAAGTTCCACCAGAAGTGTGTTTTCATACAAAAACTGTTAATTACAACTAACTTTGTCCATCCGATTCGAACTTTGTTTGTTGATATGAAGTTCCACCAGGAATGAGTTTTCATACAAAAACTGTTAATTACAACTAACTTTGTCCATCCGATTCGAACTTTGTTCTTTGATTTGAAGTTCCACCAGAAGTGTGTTTTCATACAAAAACTGTTAATTACAACTAACTTTGTCCATCCGATTCGAACTTTGTTCTTTGATTTGAAGTTCCACCAGAAGTGTGTTTTCATACAAAAACTGTTAATTACAACTAACTTTGTCCATCCGATTCGAACTTTGATCTTTGATTTGAAGTTCCACCAGAAGTGTGTTTTCATACAAAAACTGTTAATTACAACTAACTTTGTCCATCCGATTCGAACTTTGTTCTTTGATATGAAGTTCCACCAGAAGTGTGTTTTCATACAAAAACTGTTAATTACAACTAACTTTGTCCATCCGATTCGAACTTTGTTCTTTGATTTGAAGTTCCACCAGAAGTGTGTTTTCATACAAAAACTGTTAATTACAACTAACTTTGTCCATCCGATTCGAACTTTGTACTTTGATACGAAGTTCCACCAGAAGTGTGTTTTCATACAAAAACTGTTAATTACAACTAACTTTGTCCATCCGATTCGAACTTTGTTCTTTGATTTGAAGTTCCACCAGAAGTGTGTTTTCATACAAAAACTGTTAATTACAACTAACTTTGTCCATCCGATTCGAACTTTGTTCTTTGATTTGAAGTTCCACCAGAAGTGTGTTTTCATACAAAAACTGTTAATTACAACTAACTTTGTCCATCCGATTCGAACTTTGTTCTTTGATTTGAAGTTCCACCAGAAGTGTGTTTTCATACAAAAACTGTTAATTACAACTAACTTTGTCCATCCGATTCGAACTTTGTTCTTTGATTTGAAGTTCCACCAGAAGTGTGTTTTCATACAAAAACTGTTAATTACAACTAACTTTGTCCATCCGATTCGAACTTTGTTCTTTGATTTGAAGTTCCACCAGAAGTGTGTTTTCATACAAAAACTGTTAATTACAACTAACTTTGTCCATCCGATTCGAACTTTGTTCTTTAATTTGAAGTTCCACCAGAAGTGTGTTTTCATACAAAAACTGTTAATTACAACTAACTTTGTCCATCCGATTCGAACTTTGTACTTTGATACGAAGTTCCACCAGAAGTGTGTTTTCATACAAAAACTGTTAATTACAACTAACTTTGTCCATCCGATTCGAACTTTGTTCTTTGATTTGAAGTTCCACCAGAAGTGTGTTTTCATACAAAAACTGTTAATTACAACTAACTTTGTCCATCCGATTCGAACTTTGTACTTCGATACGAAGTTCCACCAGAAGTGTGTTTTCATACAAAAACTGTTAATTACAACTAACTTTGTCCATCCGATTCGAACTTTGTTCTTTGATTTGAAGTTCCACCAGAAGTGTGTTTTCATACAAAAACTGTTAATTACAACTAACTTTGTCCATCCGATTCGAACTTTGTACTTTGATACGAAGTTCCACCAGAAGTGTGTTTTCATACAAAAACTGTTAATTACAACTAACTTTGTCCATCCGATTCGAACTTTGTTCTTTGATTTGAAGTTCCACCAGAAGTGTGTTTTCATACAAAAACTGTTAATTACAACTAACTTTGTCCATCCGATTCGAACTTAGTTCTTTGATTTGAAGTTCCACCAGAAGTGTGTTTTCATACAAAAACTGTTAATTACAACTAACTTTGTCCATCCGATTCGAACTTTGTTCTTTGATTTGAAGTTCCACCAGAAGTGTGTTTTCATACAAAAACTGTTAATTACAACTAACTTTGTCCATCCGATTCGAACTTTGTACTTTGATACGAAGTTCCACCAGAAGTGTGTTTTCATACAAAAACTGTTAATTACAACTAACTTTGTCCATCCGACTCGAACTTTGTACTTCGATACGAAGTTCCACCAGAAGTGTGTTTTCATACAAAAACTGTTAATTACAACTAACTTTGTCCATCCGATTCGAACTTTGTTCTTTGATTTGAAGTTCCACCAGAAGTGTGTTTTCATACAAAAACTGTTAATTACAACTAACTTTGTCCATCCGATTCGAACTTTGTTCTTTGATTTGAAGTTCCACCAGAAGTGTGTTTTCATACAAAAACTGTTAATTACAACTAACTTTGTCCATCCGATGCGAACTTTGTACTTTGATACGAAGTTCCACCAGAAGTGTGTTTTCATACAAAAACTGTTAATTACAACTAACTTTGTCCATCCGATTCGAACTTTGTTCTTTGATTTGAAGTTCCACCAGAAGTGTGTTTTCATACAAAAACTGTTAATTACAACTAACTTTGTCCATCCGATTCGAACTTTGTTCTTTGATTTGAAGTTCCACCAGAAGTGTGTTTTCATACAAAAACTGTTAATTACAACTAACTTTGTCCATCCGATTCGAACTTTGTTCTTTGATTTGAAGTTCCACCAGAAGTGTGTTTTCATACAAAAACTGTTAATTACAACTAACTTTGTCCATCCGATTCGAACTTTGTTCTTTGATTTGAAGTTCCACCAGAAGTGTGTTTTCATACAAAAACTGTTAATTACAACTAACTTTGTCCATCCGATTCGAACTTTGTACTTTGATACGAAGTTCCACCAGAAGTGTGTTTTCATACAAAAACTGTTAATTACAACTAACTTTGTCCATCCGATTCGAACTTTGTTCTTTGATTTGAAGTTCCACCAGAAGTGTGTTTTCATACAAAAACTGTTAATTACAACTAACTTTGTCCATCCGATTCGAACTTTGTTCTTTGATTTGAAGTTCCACCAGAAGTGTGTTTTCATACAAAAACTGTTAATTACAACTAACTTTGTCCATCCGATTCGAACTTTGTTCTTTGATTTGAAGTTCCACCAGAAGTGTGTTTTCATACAAAAACTGTTAATTACAACTAACTTTGTCCATCCGATTCGAACTTTGTTCTTTGATTTGAAGTTCCACCAGAAGTGTGTTTTCATACAAAAACTGTTAATTACAACTAACTTTGTCCATCCGATTCGAACTTTGTTCTTTGATTTGAAGTTCCACCAGAAGTGTGTTTTCATACAAAAACTGTTAATTACAACTAACTTTGTCCATCCGATTCGAACTTTGTTCTTTGATTTGAAGTTCCACCAGAAGTGTGTTTTCATACAAAAACTGTTAATTACAACTAACTTTGTCCATCCGATTCGAACTTTGTACTTCGATACGAAGTTCCACCAGAAGTGTGTTTTCATACAAAAATTGTTAATTACAACTAACTTTGTCCATCCGATTCGAACTTTGTACTTTGATACGAAGTTCCACCAGAAGTGTGTTTTCATACAAAAACTGTTAATTACAACTAACTTTGTCCATCCGATTCGAACTTTGTTCTTTGATTTGAAGTTCCACCAGAAGTGTGTTTTCATACAAAAACTGTTAATTACAACTAACTTTGTCCATCCGATTCGAACTTTGTTCTTTGATAGGAAGTTCCACCAGAAGTGTGTTTTCATACAAAAACTGTTAATTACAACTAACTTTGTCCATCCGAAACGAACTTTGTTCTTTGATTTGAAGTTCCACCAGAAGTGTGTTTTCATACAAAAACTGTTAATTACAACTAACTTTGTCCATCCGATTCGAACTTTGTACTTTGATACGAAGTTCCACCAGAAGTGTGTTTTCATACAAAAACTGTTAATTACAACTAACTTTGTCCATCCGATTCGAACTTTGTTCTTTGATTTGAAGTTCCACCAGAAGTGTGTTTTCATACAAAAACTGTTAATTACAACTAACTTTGTCCATCCGATTCGAACTTTGTACTTTGATACGAAGTTCCACCAGAAGTGTGTTTTCATACAAAAACTGTTAATTACAACTAACTTTGTCCATCCGATTCGAACTTTGTTCTTTGATTTGAAGTTCCACCAGAAGTGTGTTTTCATACAAAAACTGTTAATTACAACTAACTTTGTCCATCCGATTCGAACTTTGTTCTTTGATTTGAAGTTCCACCAGAAGTGTGTTTTCATACAAAAACTGTTAATTACAACTAACTTTGTCCATCCGATTCGAACTTTGTTCTTTGATTTGAAGTTCCACCAGAAGTGTGTTTTCATACAAAAACTGTTAATTACAACTAACTTTGTCCATCCGATTCGAACTTTGTACTTTGATACGAAGTTCCACCAGAAGTGTGTTTTCATACAAAAACTGTTAATTACAACTAACTTTGTCCATCCGATTCGAACTTTGTTCTTTGATTTGAAGTTCCACCAGAAGTGTGTTTTCATACAAAAACTGTTAATTACAACTAACTTTGTCCATCCGATTCGAACTTTGTTCTTTGATTTGAAGTTCCACCAGAAGTGTGTTTTCATACAAAAACTGTTAATTACAACTAACTTTGTCCATCCGATTCGAACTTTGTTCTTTGATTTGAAGTTCCACCAGAAGTGTGTTTTCATACAAAAACTGTTAATTACAACTAACTTTGTCCATCCGATTCGAACTTTGTTCTTTGATTTGAAGTTCCACCAGAAGTGTGTTTTCATACAAAAACTGTTAATTACAACTAACTTTGTCCATCCGATTCGAACTTTGTACTTTGATACGAAGTTCCACCAGAAGTGTGTTTTCATACAAAAACTGTTAATTACAACTAACTTTGTCCATCCGATTCGAACTTTGTTCTTTGATTTGAAGTTCCACCAGAAGTGTGTTTTCATACAAAAACTGTTAATTACAACTAACTTTGTCCATCCGATTCGAACTTTGTACTTCGATACGAAGTTCCACCAGAAGTGTGTTTTCATACAAAAATTGTTAATTACAACTAACTTTGTCCATCCGATTCGAACTTTGTACTTTGATACGAAGTTCCACCAGAAGTGTGTTTTCATACAAAAACTGTTAATTACAACTAACTTTGTCCATCCGATTCGAACTTTGTTCTTTGATTTGAAGTTCCACCAGAAGTGTGTTTTCATACAAAAACTGTTAATTACAACTAACTTTGTCCATCCGATTCGAACTTTGTTCTTTGATAGGAAGTTCCACCAGAAGTGTGTTTTCATACAAAAACTGTTAATTACAACTAACTTTGTCCATCCGAAACGAACTTTGTTCTTTGATTTGAAGTTCCACCAGAAGTGTGTTTTCATACAAAAACTGTTAATTACAACTAACTTTGTCCATCCGATTCGAACTTTGTACTTTGATACGAAGTTCCACCAGAAGTGTGTTTTCATACAAAAACTGTTAATTACAACTAACTTTGTCCATCCGATTCGAACTTTGTTCTTTGATTTGAAGTTCCACCAGAAGTGTGTTTTCATACAAAAACTGTTAATTACAACTAACTTTGTCCATCCGATTCGAACTTTGTACTTTGATAGGAAGTTCCACCAGAAGTGTGTTTTCATACAAAAACTGTTAATTACAACTAACTTTGTCCATCCGATTCGAACTTTGTTCTTTGATTTGAAGTTCCACCAGAAGTGTGTTTTCATACAAAAACTGTTAATTACAACTAACTTTGTCCATCCGATTCGAACTTTGTTCTTTGATAGGAAGTTCCACCAGAAGTGTGTTTTCATACAAAAACTGTTAATTACAACTAACTTTGTCCATCCGAAACGAACTTTGTTCTTTGATTTGAAGTTCCACCAGAAGTGTGTTTTCATACAAAAACTGTTAATTACAACTAACTTTGTCCATCCGATTCGAACTTTGTACTTTGATACGAAGTTCCACCAGAAGTGTGTTTTCATACAAAAACTGTTAATTACAACTAACTTTGTCCATCCGATTCGAACTTTGTTCTTTGATTTGAAGTTCCACCAGAAGTGTGTTTTCATACAAAAACTGTTAATTACAACTAACTTTGTCCATCCGATTCGAACTTTGTTCTTTGATTTGAAGTTCCACCAGAAGTGTGTTTTCATACAAAAACTGTTAATTACAACTAACTTTGTCCATCCGATTCGAACTTTGTTCTTTGATTTGAAGTTCCACCAGAAGTGTGTTTTCATACAAAAACTGTTAATTACAACTAACTTTGTCCATCCGATTCGAACTTTGTACTTTGATACGAAGTTCCACCAGAAGTGTGTTTTCATACAAAAACTGTTAATTACAACTAACTTTGTCCATCCGATTCGAACTTTGTTCTTTGATTTGAAGTTCCACCAGAAGTGTGTTTTCATACAAAAACTGTTAATTACAACTAACTTTGTCCATCCGATTCGAACTTTGTTCTTTGATTTGAAGTTCCACCAGAAGTGTGTTTTCATACAAAAACTGTTAATTACAACTAACTTTGTCCATCCGATTCGAACTTTGTTCTTTGATTTGAAGTTCCACCAGAAGTGTGTTTTCATACAAAAACTGTTAATTACAACTAACTTTGTCCATCCGATTCGAACTTTGTACTTTGATACGAAGTTCCACCAGAAGTGTGTTTTCATACAAAAACTGTTAATTACAACTAACTTTGTCCATCCGATTCGAACTTTGTTCTTTGATTTGAAGTTCCACCAGAAGTGTGTTTTCATACAAAAACTGTTAATTACAACTAACTTTGTCCATCCGATTCGAACTTTGTACTTCGATACGAAGTTCCACCAGAAGTGTGTTTTCATACAAAAACTGTTAATTACAACTAACTTTGTCCATCCGATTCGAACTTTGTTCTTTGATTTGAAGTTCCACCAGAAGTGTGTTTTCATACAAAAACTGTTAATTACAACTAACTTTGTCCATCCGATTCGAACTTTGTTCTTTGATTTGAAGTTCCACCAGAAGTGTGTTTTCATACAAAAACTGTTAATTACAACTAACTTTGTCCATCCGATTCGAACTTTGTACTTTGATACGAAGTTCCACCAGAAGTGTGTTTTCATACAAAAACTGTTAATTACAACTAACTTTGTCCATCCGATTCGAACTTTGTTCTTTGATTTGAAGTTCCACCAGAAGTGTGTTTTCATACAAAAACTGTTAATTACAACTAACTTTGTCCATCCGATTCGAACTTTGTACTTCGATACGAAGTTCCACCAGAAGTGTGTTTTCATACAAAAATTGTTAATTACAACTAACTTTGTCCATCCGATTCGAACTTTGTACTTTGATACGAAGTTCCACCAGAAGTGTGTTTTCATACAAAAACTGTTAATTACAACTAACTTTGTCCATCCGATTCGAACTTTGTTCTTTGATTTGAAGTTCCACCAGAAGTGTGTTTTCATACAAAAACTGTTAATTACAACTAACTTTGTCCATCCGATTCGAACTTTGTTCTTTGATAGGAAGTTCCACCAGAAGTGTGTTTTCATACAAAAACTGTTAATTACAACTAACTTTGTCCATCCGAAACGAACTTTGTTCTTTGATTTGAAGTTCCACCAGAAGTGTGTTTTCATACAAAAACTGTTAATTACAACTAACTTTGTCCATCCGATTCGAACTTTGTTCTTTGATTTGAAGTTCCACCAGAAGTGTGTTTTCATACAAAAACTGTTAATTACAACTAACTTTGTCCATCCGATTCGAACTTTGTTCTTTGATTTGAAGTTCCACCAGAAGTGTGTTTTCATACAAAAACTGTTAATTACAACTAACTTTGTCCATCCGATTCGAACTTTGTACTTTGATACGAAGTTCCACCAGAAGTGTGTTTTCATACAAAAACTGTTAATTACAACTAACTTTGTCCATCCGATTCGAACTTTGTTCTTTGATTTGAAGTTCCACCAGAAGTGTGTTTTCATACAAAAACTGTTAATTACAACTAACTTTGTCCATCCGATTCGAACTTTGTTCTTTGATTTGAAGTTCCACCAGAAGTGTGTTTTCATACAAAAACTGTTAATTACAACTAACTTTGTCCATCCGATTCGAACTTTGTTCTTTGATTTGAAGTTCCACCAGAAGTGTGTTTTCATACAAAAACTGTTAATTACAACTAACTTTGTCCATCCGATTCGAACTTTGTACTTTGATACGAAGTTCCACCAGAAGTGTGTTTTCATACAAAAACTGTTAATTACAACTAACTTTGTCCATCCGATTCGAACTTTGTTCTTTGATTTGAAGTTCCACCAGAAGTGTGTTTTCATACAAAAACTGTTAATTACAACTAACTTTGTCCATCCGATTCGAACTTTGTTCTTTGATTTGAAGTTCCACCAGAAGTGTGTTTTCATACAAAAACTGTTAATTACAACTAACTTTGTCCATCCGATTCGAACTTTGTTCTTTGATTTGAAGTTCCACCAGAAGTGTGTTTTCATACAAAAACTGTTAATTACAACTAACTTTGTCCATCCGATTCGAACTTTGTACTTCGATACGAAGTTCCACCAGAAGTGTGTTTTCATACAAAAATTGTTAATTACAACTAACTTTGTCCATCCGATTCGAACTTTGTACTTTGATACGAAGTTCCACCAGAAGTGTGTTTTCATACAAAAACTGTTAATTACAACTAACTTTGTCCATCCGATTCGAACTTTGTTCTTTGATTTGAAGTTCCACCAGAAGTGTGTTTTCATACAAAAACTGTTAATTACAACTAACTTTGTCCATCCGATTCGAACTTTGTTCTTTGATAGGAAGTTCCACCAGAAGTGTGTTTTCATACAAAAACTGTTAATTACAACTAACTTTGTCCATCCGAAACGAACTTTGTTCTTTGATTTGAAGTTCCACCAGAAGTGTGTTTTCATACAAAAACTGTTAATTACAACTAACTTTGTCCATCCGATTCGAACTTTGTACTTTGATACGAAGTTCCACCAGAAGTGTGTTTTCATACAAAAACTGTTAATTACAACTAACTTTGTCCATCCGATTCGAACTTTGTTCTTTGATTTGAAGTTCCACCAGAAGTGTGTTTTCATACAAAAACTGTTAATTACAACTAACTTTGTCCATCCGATTCGAACTTTGTACTTTGATAGGAAGTTCCACCAGAAGTGTGTTTTCATACAAAAACTGTTAATTACAACTAACTTTGTCCATCCGATTCGAACTTTGTTCTTTGATTTGAAGTTCCACCAGAAGTGTGTTTTCATACAAAAACTGTTAATTACAACTAACTTTGTCCATCCGATTCGAACTTTGTACTTTGATACGAAGTTCCACCAGAAGTGTGTTTTCATACAAAAACTGTTAATTACAACTAACTTTGTCCATCCGAAACGAACTTTGTTCTTTGATTTGAAGTTCCACCAGAAGTGTGTTTTCATACAAAAACTGTTAATTACAACTAACTTTGTCCATCCGATTCGAACTTTGTACTTTGATACGAAGTTCCACCAGAAGTGTGTTTTCATACAAAAACTGTTAATTACAACTAACTTTGTCCATCCGATTCGAACTTTGTTCTTTGATTTGAAGTTCCACCAGAAGTGTGTTTTCATACAAAAACTGTTAATTACAACTAACTTTGTCCATCCGATTCGAACTTTGTTCTTTGATTTGAAGTTCCACCAGAAGTGTGTTTTCATACAAAAACTGTTAATTACAACTAACTTTGTCCATCCGATTCGAACTTTGTTCTTTGATTTGAAGTTCCACCAGAAGTGTGTTTTCATACAAAAACTGTTAATTACAACTAACTTTGTCCATCCGATTCGAACTTTGTACTTTGATACGAAGTTCCACCAGAAGTGTGTTTTCATACAAAAACTGTTAATTACAACTAACTTTGTCCATCCGATTCGAACTTTGTTCTTTGATTTGAAGTTCCACCAGAAGTGTGTTTTCATACAAAAACTGTTAATTACAACTAACTTTGTCCATCCGATTCGAACTTTGTTCTTTGATTTGAAGTTCCACCAGAAGTGTGTTTTCATACAAAAACTGTTAATTACAACTAACTTTGTCCATCCGATTCGAACTTTGTTCTTTGATAGGAAGTTCCACCAGAAGTGTGTTTTCATACAAAAACTGTTAATTACAACTAACTTTGTCCATCCGATTCGAACTTTGTTCTTTGATTTGAAGTTCCACCAGAAGTGTGTTTTCATACAAAAACTGTTAATTACAACTAACTTTGTCCATCCGATTCGAACTTTGTTCTTTGATTTGAAGTTCCACCAGAAGTGTGTTTTCATACAAAAACTGTTAATTACAACTAACTTTGTCCATCCGATTCGAACTTTGTTCTTTGATAGGAAGTTCCACCAGAAGTGTGTTTTCATACAAAAACTGTTAATTACAACTAACTTTGTCCATCCGAAACGAACTTTGTTCTTTGATTTGAAGTTCCACCAGAAGTGTGTTTTCATACAAAAACTGTTAATTACAACTAACTTTGTCCATCCGATTCGAACTTTGTTCTTTGATTTGAAGTTCCACCAGAAGTGTGTTTTCATACAAAAACTGTTAATTACAACTAACTTTGTCCATCCGATTCGAACTTTGTTCTTTGATTTGAAGTTCCACCAGAAGTGTGTTTTCATACAAAAACTGTTAATTACAACTAACTTTGTCCATCCGATTCGAACTTTGTTCTTTGATTTGAAGTTCCACCAGAAGTGTGTTTTCATACAAAAACTGTTAATTACAACTAACTTTGTCCATCCGATTCGAACTTTGTTCTTTGATTTGAAGTTCCACCAGAAGTGTGTTTTCATACAAAAACTGTTAATTACAACTAACTTTGTCCATCCGATTCGAACTTTGTTCTTTGATAGGAAGTTCCACCAGAAGTGTGTTTTCATACAAAAACTGTTAATTACAACTAACTTTGTCCATCCGAAACGAACTTTGTTCTTTGATTTGAAGTTCCACCAGAAGTGTGTTTTCATACAAAAACTGTTAATTACAACTAACTTTGTCCATCCGAAACGAACTTTGTTCTTTGATAGGAAGTTCCACCAGAAGTGTGTTTTCATACAAAAACTGTTAATTACAACTAACTTTGTCCATCCGATTCGAACTTTGTTCTTTGATAGGAAGTTCCACCAGAAGTGTGTTTTCATACAAAAACTGTTAATTACAACTAACTTTGTCCATCCGAAACGAACTTTGTTCTTTGATTTGAAGTTCCACCAGAAGTGTGTTTTCATACAAAAACTGTTAATTACAACTAACTTTGTCCATCCGAAACGAACTTTGTTCTTTGATTTGAAGTTCCACCAGAAGTGTGTTTTCATACAAAAACTGTTAATTACAACTAACTTTGTCCATCCGATTCGAACTTTGTTCTTTGATAGGAAGTTCCACCAGAAGTGTGTTTTCATACAAAAACTGTTAATTACAACTAACTTTGTCCATCCGATTCGAACTTTGTTCTTTGATAGGAAGTTCCACCAGAAGTGTGTTTTCATACAAAAACTGTTAATTACAACTAACTTTGTCCATCCGAAACGAACTTTGTTCTTTGATTTGAAGTTCCACCAGAAGTGTGTTTTCATACAAAAACTGTTAATTACAACTAACTTTGTCCATCCGAAACGAACTTTGTTCTTTGATAGGAAGTTCCACCAGAAGTGTGTTTTCATACAAAAACTGTTAATTACAACTAACTTTGTCCATCCGATTCGAACTTTGTTCTTTGATAGGAAGTTCCACCAGAAGTGTGTTTTCATACAAAAACTGTTAATTACAACTAACTTTGTCCATCCGAAACGAACTTTGTTCTTTGATTTGAAGTTCCACCAGAAGTGTGTTTTCATACAAAAACTCAACTAACTTTGTCCATCCGAAACGAACTTTGTTCTTTGATTTTGAAGTTCCACCAGAAGTGTGTTTTCATACAAAAACAGTTAATTACAACTAACTTTTGTCCATCCGAAACGAACTTTGTTCTTTGATTTGAAGTTCCACCAGACGTGTGTTTTCATACAAAAACTGTTAATTACAACTAACCTTTGTCCATCCGATTCGAACTTTGTTCTTTGATTTGAAAGTTCCACCAGAAGTGTGTTTTCATACAAAAACTGTTAATTACAACTAACTTTGTCCATCCGAAACGAACTTTGTTCTTTGATTTGAAGTTCCACCAGAAGTGTGTTTTCATACAAAAACTGTTAATTACAACTAACTTTGTCCATCCGAAACGAACTTTGTTCTTTGATAGGAAGTTCCACCAGAAGTGTGTTTTCATACAAAAACTGTTAATTACAACTAACTTTGTCCCATCCGAATCGAACTTTGTTCTTTGATTTGAAGTTCCACCAGAAGTGTGTTTTCATACAAAAACTGTTAATTACAACTAACTTTGTCCATCCGATTCGAACTTTGTTCTTTGATTTGAAGTTCCACCAGAAGTGTGTTTTCATACAAAAACTGTTAATTACAACTAACTTTGTCCATCCGAAACGAACTTTGTTCTTTGATAGGAAGTTCCACCAGAAGTGTGTTTTCATACAAAAACTGTTAATTACAACTAACTTTGTCCATCCGATTCGAACTTTGTTCTTTGATTTGAAGTTCCACCAGAAGTGTGTTTTCATACAAAAACTGTTAATTACAACTAACTTTGTCCATCCGAATCGAACTTTGTTCTTTGAGATTTGAAGTTCCACCAGAAGTGTGTTTTCATACAAAAACTGTTAATTACAACTAACTTTGTCCATCCGATTCGAACTTTGTTCTTTGATTTGAAGTTCCACCAGAAGTGTGTTTTCATACAAAAACTGTTAATTACAACTAACTTTGTCCATCCGATTTGAACTTTGTTCTTTGATTTGAAGTTCCACCAGAAGTGTGTTTTCATACAAAAACTGTTAATTACAACTAACTTTGTCCATCCGAAACGAACTTTGTTCTTTGATAGGAAGTTCCACCAGAAGTGTGTTTTCATACAAAAAATGTTAATTACAACTAACTTTGTCCATCCGATTCGAACTTTGTTCTTTGATAGGAAGTTCCACCAGAAGTGTGTTTTCATACAAAAACTGTTAATTACAACTAACTTTGTCCATCCGATTCGAACTTTGTTCTTTGATTTGAAGTTCCACCAGAAGTGTGTTTTCATACAAAAACTGTTAATTACAACTAACTTTGTCCATCCGAATCGAACTTTGTTCTTTGATTTGAAGTTCCACCAGAAGTGTGTTTTCATACAAAAACTGTTAATTACAACTAACTTTGTCCATCCGATTCGAACTTTGTTCTTTGATTTGAAGTTCCACCAGAAGTGTGTTTTCATACAAAAACTGTTAATTACAACTAACTTTGTCCATCCGATTTGAACTTTGTTCTTTGATTTGAAGTTCCACCAGAAGTGTGTTTTCATACAAAAACTGTTAATTACGACTAACTTTGTCCATCCGAAACGAACTTTGTTCTTTGATAGGAAGTTCCACCAGAAGTGTGTTTTCATACAAAAACTGTTAATTACAACTAACTTTGTCCATCCGAAACGAACTTTGTTCTTTGATAGGAAGTTCCACCAGAAGTGTGTTTTCATACAAAAACTGTTAATTACAACTAACTTTGTCCATCCGAATCGAACTTTGTTCTTTGATTTGAAGTTCCACCAGAAGTGTGTTTTCATACAAAAACTGTTAATTACAACTAACTTTGTCCATCCGATTTGAACTTTGTTCTTTGATTTGAAGTTCCACCAGAAGTGTGTTTTCATACAAAAACTGTTAATTACAACTAACTTTGTCCATCCGAAACGAACTTTGTTCTTTGATTTGAAGTTCCACCAGAAGTGTGTTTTCATACAAAAACTGTTAATTACAACTAACTTTGTCCATCCGAAACGAACTTTGTTCTTTGATAGGAAGTTCCACCAGAAGTGTGTTTTCATACAAAAACTGTTAATTACAACTAACTTTGTCCATCCGATTCGAACTTTGTTCTTTGATTTGAAGTTCCACCAGAAGTGTGTTTTCATACAAAAACTGTTAATTACAACTAACTTTGTCCATCCGATTCGAACTTTGTTCTTTGATTTGAAGTTCCACCAGAAGTGTGTTTTCATACAAAAACAGTTAATTACAACTAACTTTGTCCATCCGAAACGAACTTTGTTCTTTGATTTGAAGTTCCACCAGAAGTGTGTTTTCATACAAAAACTGTTAATTACAACTAACTTTGTCCATCCGAAACGAACTTTGTTCTTTGATAGGAAGTTCCACCAGAAGTGTGTTTTCATACAAAAACTGTTAATTACAACTAACTTTGTCCATCCGAATCGAACTTTGTTCTTTGATTTGAAGTTCCACCAGAAGTGTGTTTTCATACAAAAACTGTTAATTACAACTAACTTTGTCCATCCGAAACGAACTTTGTTCTTTGATAGGAAGTTCCACCAGAAGTGTGTTTTCATACAAAAACTGTTAATTACAACTAACTTTGTCCATCCGAATCGAACTTTGTTCTTTGATTTGAAGTTCCACCAGAAGTGTGTTTTCATACAAAAACTGTTAATTACAACTAACTTTGTCCATCCGAAACGAACTTTGTTCTTTGATAGGAAGTTCCACCAGAAGTGTGTTTTCATACAAAAACAGTTAATTACAACTAACTTTGTCCATCCGAAACGAACTTTGTTCTTTGATTTGAAGTTCCACCAGAAGTGTGTTTTCATACAAAAAACTGTTAATTACAACTAACTTTGTCCATCCGATTCGAACTTTGTTCTTTGATTTGAAGTTCCACCAGAAGTGTGTTTTCATACAAAAACAGTTAATTACAACTAACTTTGTCCATCCGAAACGAACTTTGTTCTTTGATTTGAAGTTCCACCAGAAGTGTGTTTTCATACAAAAACTGTTAATTACAACTAACTTTGTCCATCCGAAACGAACTTTGTTCTTTGATAGGAAGTTCCACCAGAAGTGTGTTTTCATACAAAAACTGTTAATTACAACTAACTTTGTCCATCCGAATCGAACTTTGTTCTTTGATTTGAAGTTCCACCAGAAGTGTGTTTTCATACAAAAACTGTTAATTACAACTAACTTTGTCCATCCGAAACGAACTTTGTTCTTTGATAGGAAGTTCCACCAGAAGTGTGTTTTCATACAAAAACTGTTAATTACAACTAACTTTGTCCATCCGATTCGAACTTTGTTCTTTGATTTGAAGTTCCACCAGAAGTGTGTTTTCATACAAAAACAGTTAATTACAACTAACTTTGTCCATCCGAAACGAACTTTGTTCTTTGATTTGAAGTTCCACCAGAAGTGTGTTTTCATACAAAAACTGTTAATTACAACTAACTTTGTCCATCCGAAACGAACTTTGTTCTTTGATAGGAAGTTCCACCAGAAGTGTGTTTTCATACAAAAACTGTTAATTACAACTAACTTTGTCCATCCGAATCGAACTTTGTTCTTTGATTTGAAGTTCCACCAGAAGTGTGTTTTCATACAAAAACTGTTAATTACAACTAACTTTGTCCATCCGAAACGAACTTTGTTCTTTGATAGGAAGTTCCACCAGAAGTGTGTTTTCATACAAAAACTGTTAATTACAACTAACTTTGTCCATCCGAAACGAACTTTGTTCTTTGATAGGAAGTTCCACCAGAAGTGTGTTTTCATACAAAAACAGTTAATTACAACTAACTTTGTCCATCCGAAACGAACTTTGTTCTTTGATTTGAAGTTCCACCAGAAGTGTGTTTTCATACAAAAACAGTTAATTACAACTAACTTTGTCCATCCGAAACGAACTTTGTTCTTTGATTTGAAGTTCCACCAGAAGTGTGTTTTCATACAAAAACTGTTAATTACAACTAACTTTGTCCATCCGATTCGAACTTTGTTCTTTGATTTGAAGTTCCACCAGAAGTGTGTTTTCATACAAAAACTGTTAATTACAACTAACTTTGTCCATCCGAAACGAACTTTGTTCTTTGATTTGAAGTTCCACCAGAAGTGTGTTTTCATACAAAAACTGTTAATTACAACTAACTTTGTCCATCCGAAACGAACTTTGTTCTTTGATAGGAAGTTCCACCAGAAGTGTGTTTTCATACAAAAACTGTTAATTACAACTAACTTTGTCCATCCGAATCGAACTTTGTTCTTTGATTTGAAGTTCCACCAGAAGTGTGTTTTCATACAAAAACTGTTAATTACAACTAACTTTGTCCATCCGATTCGAACTTTGTTCTTTGATTTGAAGTTCCACCAGAAGTGTGTTTTCATACAAAAACTGTTAATTACAACTAACTTTGTCCATCCGAAACGAACTTTGTTCTTTGATAGGAAGTTCCACCAGAAGTGTGTTTTCATACAAAAACTGTTAATTACAACTAACTTTGTCCATCCGATTCGAACTTTGTTCTTTGATTTGAAGTTCCACCAGAAGTGTGTTTTCATACAAAAACTGTTAATTACAACTAACTTTGTCCATCCGATTCGAACTTTGTTCTTTGATTTGAAGTTCCACCAGAAGTGTGTTTTCATACAAAAACAGTTAATTACAACTAACTTTGTCCATCCGAAACGAACTTTGTTCTTTGATTTGAAGTTCCACCAGAAGTGTGTTTTCATACAAAAACTGTTAATTACAACTAACTTTGTCCATCCGAAACGAACTTTGTTCTTTGATAGGAAGTTCCACCAGAAGTGTGTTTTCATACAAAAACTGTTAATTACAACTAACTTTGTCCATCCGAATCGAACTTTGTTCTTTGATTTGAAGTTCCACCAGAAGTGTGTTTTCATACAAAAACTGTTAATTACAACTAACTTTGTCCATCCGAAACGAACTTTGTTCTTTGATAGGAAGTTCCACCAGAAGTGTGTTTTCATACAAAAACTGTTAATTACAACTAACTTTGTCCATCCGAAACGAACTTTGTTCTTTGATAGGAAGTTCCACCAGAAGTGTGTTTTCATACAAAAACAGTTAATTACAACTAACTTTGTCCATCCGAAACGAACTTTGTTCTTTGATTTGAAGTTCCACCAGAAGTGTGTTTTCATACAAAAACAGTTAATTACAACTAACTTTGTCCATCCGAAACGAACTTTGTTCTTTGATTTGAAGTTCCACCAGAAGTGTGTTTTCATACAAAAACTGTTAATTACAACTAACTTTGTCCATCCGATTCGAACTTTGTTCTTTGATTTGAAGTTCCACCAGAAGTGTGTTTTCATACAAAAACTGTTAATTACAACTAACTTTGTCCATCCGAAACGAACTTTGTTCTTTGATTTGAAGTTCCACCAGAAGTGTGTTTTCATACAAAAACTGTTAATTACAACTAACTTTGTCCATCCGAAACGAACTTTGTTCTTTGATAGGAAGTTCCACCAGAAGTGTGTTTTCATACAAAAACTGTTAATTACAACTAACTTTGTCCATCCGAATCGAACTTTGTTCTTTGATTTGAAGTTCCACCAGAAGTGTGTTTTCATACAAAAACTGTTAATTACAACTAACTTTGTCCATCCGATTCGAACTTTGTTCTTTGATTTGAAGTTCCACCAGAAGTGTGTTTTCATACAAAAACTGTTAATTACAACTAACTTTGTCCATCCGAAACGAACTTTGTTCTTTGATAGGAAGTTCCACCAGAAGTGTGTTTTCATACAAAAACTGTTAATTACAACTAACTTTGTCCATCCGATTCGAACTTTGTTCTTTGATTTGAAGTTCCACCAGAAGTGTGTTTTCATACAAAAACTGTTAATTACAACTAACTTTGTCCATCCGAATCGAACTTTGTTCTTTGATTTGAAGTTCCACCAGAAGTGTGTTTTCATACAAAAACTGTTAATTACAACTAACTTTGTCCATCCGATTCGAACTTTGTTCTTTGATTTGAAGTTCCACCAGAAGTGTGTTTTCATACAAAAACTGTTAATTACAACTAACTTTGTCCATCCGATTTGAACTTTGTTCTTTGATTTGAAGTTCCACCAGAAGTGTGTTTTCATACAAAAACTGTTAATTACAACTAACTTTGTCCATCCGAAACGAACTTTGTTCTTTGATAGGAAGTTCCACCAGAAGTGTGTTTTCATACAAAAAATGTTAATTACAACTAACTTTGTCCATCCGATTCGAACTTTGTTCTTTGATAGGAAGTTCCACCAGAAGTGTGTTTTCATACAAAAACTGTTAATTACAACTAACTTTGTCCATCCGATTCGAACTTTGTTCTTTGATTTGAAGTTCCACCAGAAGTGTGTTTTCATACAAAAACTGTTAATTACAACTAACTTTGTCCATCCGAATCGAACTTTGTTCTTTGATTTGAAGTTCCACCAGAAGTGTGTTTTCATACAAAAACTGTTAATTACAACTAACTTTGTCCATCCGATTCGAACTTTGTTCTTTGATTTGAAGTTCCACCAGAAGTGTGTTTTCATACAAAAACTGTTAATTACAACTAACTTTGTCCATCCGATTTGAACTTTGTTCTTTGATTTGAAGTTCCACCAGAAGTGTGTTTTCATACAAAAACTGTTAATTACGACTAACTTTGTCCATCCGAAACGAACTTTGTTCTTTGATAGGAAGTTCCACCAGAAGTGTGTTTTCATACAAAAACTGTTAATTACAACTAACTTTGTCCATCCGAAACGAACTTTGTTCTTTGATAGGAAGTTCCACCAGAAGTGTGTTTTCATACAAAAACTGTTAATTACAACTAACTTTGTCCATCCGAATCGAACTTTGTTCTTTGATTTGAAGTTCCACCAGAAGTGTGTTTTCATACAAAAACTGTTAATTACAACTAACTTTGTCCATCCGATTTGAACTTTGTTCTTTGATTTGAAGTTCCACCAGAAGTGTGTTTTCATACAAAAACTGTTAATTACAACTAACTTTGTCCATCCGAAACGAACTTTGTTCTTTGATAGGAAGTTCCACCAGAAGTGTGTTTTCATACAAAAACTGTTAATTACAACTAACTTTGTCCATCCGATTCGAACTTTGTTCTTTGATTTGAAGTTCCACCAGAAGTGTGTTTTCATACAAAAACTGTTAATTACAACTAACTTTGTCCATCCGAATCGAACTTTGTTCTTTGATTTGAAGTTCCACCAGAAGTGTGTTTTCATACAAAAACTGTTAATTACAACTAACTTTGTCCATCCGATTCGAACTTTGTTCTTTGATTTGAAGTTCCACCAGAAGTGTGTTTTCATACAAAAACTGTTAATTACAACTAACTTTGTCCATCCGATTTGAACTTTGTTCTTTGATTTGAAGTTCCACCAGAAGTGTGTTTTCATACAAAAACTGTTAATTACAACTAACTTTGTCCATCCGAAACGAACTTTGTTCTTTGATAGGAAGTTCCACCAGAAGTGTGTTTTCATACAAAAAATGTTAATTACAACTAACTTTGTCCATCCGATTCGAACTTTGTTCTTTGATAGGAAGTTCCACCAGAAGTGTGTTTTCATACAAAAACTGTTAATTACAACTAACTTTGTCCATCCGAATCGAACTTTGTTCTTTGATTTGAAGTTCCACCAGAAGTGTGTTTTCATACAAAAACTGTTAATTACAACTAACTTTGTCCATCCGATTCGAACTTTGTTCTTTGATTTGAAGTTCCACCAGAAGTGTGTTTTCATACAAAAACTGTTAATTACAACTAACTTTGTCCATCCGATTTGAACTTTGTTCTTTGATTTGAAGTTCCACCAGAAGTGTGTTTTCATACAAAAACTGTTAATTACAACTAACTTTGTCCATCCGAAACGAACTTTGTTCTTTGATAGGAAGTTCCACCAGAAGTGTGTTTTCATACAAAAACTGTTAATTACAACTAACTTTGTCCATCCGAAACGAACTTTGTTCTTTGATTTGAAGTTCCACCAGAAGTGTGTTTTCATACAAAAACTGTTAATTACAACTAACTTTGTCCATCCGAAACGAACTTTGTTCTTTGATAGGAAGTTCCACCAGAAGTGTGTTTTCATACAAAAACTGTTAATTATAACTAACTTTGTCCATCCGAAACGAACTTTGTTCTTTGATTTGAAGTTCCACCAGAAGTGTGTTTTCATACAAAAACTGTTAATTACAACTAACTTTGTCCATCCGAAACGAACTTTGTTCTTTGATAGGAAGTTCCACCAGAAGTGTGTTTTCATACAAAAACTGTTAATTACAACTAACTTTGTCCATCCGAAACGAACTTTGTTCTTTGATTTGAAGTTCCACCAGAAGTGTGTTTTCATACAAAAACTGTTAATTACAACTAACTTTGTCCATCCGATTCGAACTTTGTTCTTTGATTTGAAGTTCCACCAGAAGTGTGTTTTCATACAAAAACTGTTAATTACAACTAACTTTGTCTATCCGATTTGAACTTTGTTCTTTGATTTGAAGTTCCACCAGAAGTGTGTTTTCATACAAAAACTGTTAATTACAACTAACTTTGTCCATCCGAAACGAACTTTGTTCTTTGATTTGAAGTTCCACCAGAAGTGTGTTTTCATACAAAAACTGTTAATTACAACTAACTTTGTCCATCCGAAACGAACTTTGTTCTTTGATAGGAAGTTCCACCAGAAGTGTGTTTTCATACAAAAACTGTTAATTACAACTAACTTTGTCCATCCGATTCGAACTTTGTTCTTTGATTTGAAGTTCCACCAGAAGTGTGTTTTCATACAAAAACTGTTAATTACAACTAACTTTGTCCATCCGATTCGAACTTTGTTCTTTGATTTGAAGTTCCACCAGAAGTGTGTTTTCATACAAAAACAGTTAATTACAACTAACTTTGTCCATCCGAAACGAACTTTGTTCTTTGATTTGAAGTTCCACCAGAAGTGTGTTTTCATACAAAAACTGTTAATTACAACTAACTTTGTCCATCCGAAACGAACTTTGTTCTTTGATAGGAAGTTCCACCAGAAGTGTGTTTTCATACAAAAACTGTTAATTACAACTAACTTTGTCCATCCGAATCGAACTTTGTTCTTTGATTTGAAGTTCCACCAGAAGTGTGTTTTCATACAAAAACTGTTAATTACAACTAACTTTGTCCATCCGATTCGAACTTTGTTCTTTGATTTGAAGTTCCACCAGAAGTGTGTTTTCATACAAAAACTGTTAATTACAACTAACTTTGTCCATCCGAAACGAACTTTGTTCTTTGATAGGAAGTTCCACCAGAAGTGTGTTTTCATACAAAAACAGTTAATTACAACTAACTTTGTCCATCCGATTCGAACTTTGTTCTTTGATTTGAAGTTCCACCAGAAGTGTGTTTTCATACAAAAACTGTTAATTACAACTAACTTTGTCCATCCGAAACGAACTTTGTTCTTTGATTTGAAGTTCCACCAGAAGTGTGTTTTCATACAAAAACAGTTAATTACAACTAACTTTGTCCATCCGAAACGAACTTTGTTCTTTGATTTGAAGTTCCACCAGAAGTGTGTTTTCATACAAAAACTGTTAATTACAACTAACTTTGTCCATCCGATTCGAACTTTGTTCTTTGATTTGAAGTTCCACCAGAAGTGTGTTTTCATACAAAAACTGTTAATTACAACTAACTTTGTCCATCCGAAACGAACTTTGTTCTTTGATTTGAAGTTCCACCAGAAGTGTGTTTTCATACAAAAACTGTTAATTACAACTAACTTTGTCCATCCGAAACGAACTTTGTTCTTTGATAGGAAGTTCCACCAGAAGTGTGTTTTCATACAAAAACTGTTAATTACAACTAACTTTGTCCATCCGAATCGAACTTTGTTCTTTGATTTGAAGTTCCACCAGAAGTGTGTTTTCATACAAAAACTGTTAATTACAACTAACTTTGTCCATCCGATTCGAACTTTGTTCTTTGATTTGAAGTTCCACCAGAAGTGTGTTTTCATACAAAAACTGTTAATTACAACTAACTTTGTCCATCCGAAACGAACTTTGTTCTTTGATAGGAAGTTCCACCAGAAGTGTGTTTTCATACAAAAACAGTTAATTACAACTAACTTTGTCCATCCGATTCGAACTTTGTTCTTTGATTTGAAGTTCCACCAGAAGTGTGTTTTCATACAAAAACTGTTAATTACAACTAACTTTGTCCATCCGATTCGAACTTTGTTCTTTGATTTGAAGTTCCACCAGAAGTGTGTTTTCATACAAAAACTGTTAATTACAACTAACTTTGTCCATCCGAAACGAACTTTGTTCTTTGATAGGAAGTTCCACCAGAAGTGTGTTTTCATACAAAAACTGTTAATTACAACTAACTTTGTCCATCCGATTCGAACTTTGTACTTTGATTTGAAGTTCCACCAGAAGTGTGTTTTCATACAAAAACTGTTAATTACAACTAACTTTGTCCATCCGATTCGAACTTTGTTCTTTGATTTGAAGTTCCACCAGAAGTGTGTTTTCATACAAAAACTGTTAATTACAACTAACTTTGTCCATCCGATTCGAACTTTGTACTTTGATTTGAAGTTCCACCAGAAGTGTGTTTTCATACAAAAACTGTTAATTACAACTAACTTTGTCCATCCGAAACGAACTTTGTTCTTTGATTTGAAGTTCCACCAGAAGTGTGTTTTCATACAAAAACTGTTAATTACAACTAACTTTGTCCATCCGATTCGAACTTTGTTCTTTGATTTGAAGTTCCACCAGAAGTGTGTTTTCATACAAAAACTGTTAATTACAATTAACTTTGTCCATCCGTTTCGAACTTTGTTTGTTGATATGAAGTTCCACCAGAAGTGTGTTTTCATACAAAAACTGTTAATTACAACTAACTTTGTCCATCCGAAACGAACTTTGTTCTTTGATAGGAAGTTCCACCAGAAGTGTGTTTTCATACAAAAACTGTTAATTACAACTAACTTTGTCCATCCGATTCGAACTTTGTTCTTTGATTTGAAGTTCCACCAGAAGTGTGTTTTCATACAAAAACTGTTAATTACAACTAACTTTGTCCATCCGATTCGAACTTTGTTCTTTGATTTGAAGTTCCACCAGAAGTGTGTTTTCATACAAAAACTGTTAATTACAACTAACTTTGTCCATCCGATTCGAACTTTGTTCTTTGATATGAAGTTCCACTAGAAGTGTGTTTTCATACAAAAACTGTTAATTACAACTAACTTTGTCCATCCGATTCGAACTTTGTTTGTTGATATGAAGTTCCACCAGAAGTGTGTTTTCATACAAAAACTGTTAATTACAACTAACTTTGTCCATCCGATTCGAACTTTGTACTTTGATACGAAGTTCCACCAGAAGTGTGTTTTTATACAAAAACTGTTAATTACAACTAACTTTGTCCATCCGATTCGAACTTTGTTCTTTGATTTGAAGTTCCACTAGAAGTGTGTTTTCATACAAAAACTGTTAATTACAACTAACTTTGTCCATCCGATTCGAACTTTGTTCTTTGATTTGAAGTTCCACCAGAAGTGTGTTTTCATACAAAAACTGTTAATTACAACTAACTTTGTCCATCCGATTCGAACTTTGTTCTTTGATTTGAAGTTCCACCAGAAGTGTGTTTTCATACAAAAACTGTTAATTACAACTAACTTTGTCCATCCGATTCGAACTTTGTTCTTTGATTTGAAGTTCCACTAGAAGTGTGTTTTCATACAAAAACTGTTAATTACAACTAACTTTGTCCATCCGATTCGAACTTTGTTCTTTGATTTGAAGTTCCACCAGAAGTGTGTTTTCATACAAAAACTGTTAATTACAACTAACTTTGTCCATCCGATTCGAACTTTGTTCTTTGATTTGAAGTTCCACTAGAAGTGTGTTTTCATACAAAAACTGTTAATTACAACTAACTTTGTCCATCCGATTCGAACTTTGTTCTTTGATTTGAAGTTCCACCAGAAGTGTGTTTTCATACAAAAACTGTTAATTACAACTAACTTTGTCCATCCGATTCGAACTTTGTTCTTTGATTTGAAGTTCCACCAGAAGTGTGTTTTCATACAAAAACTGTTAATTACAACTAACTTTGTCCATCCGATTCGAACTTTGTTCTTTGATTTGAAGTTCCACCAGAAGTGTGTTTTTATACAAAAACTGTTAATTACAACTAACTTTGTCCATCCGATTCGAACTTTGTTCTTTGATTTGAAGTTCCACTAGAAGTGTGTTTTCATACAAAAACTGTTAATTACAACTAACTTTGTCCATCCGATTCGAACTTTGTTCTTTGATTTGAAGTTCCACCAGAAGTGTGTTTTCATACAAAAACTGTTAATTACAACTAACTTTGTCCATCCGATTCGAACTTTGTTCTTTGATTTGAAGTTCCACCAGAAGTGTGTTTTCATACAAAAACTGTTAATTACAACTAACTTTGTCCATCCGAATCGAAATTTGTTCTTTGATTTGAAGTTCCACCAGAAGTGTGTTTTCATACAAAAACTGTTAATTACAACTAACTTTGTCCATCCGATTCGAACTTTGTTCTTTGATTTGAAGTTCCACCAGAAGTGTGTTTTCATACAAAAACTGTTAATTACAACTAACTTTGGCCATCCGATTCGAACTTTGTTCGTTGATATGAAGTTCCACCAGAAGTGTGTTTTCATACAAAAACTGTTAATTACAACTAACTTTGTCCATCCGATTCGAACTTTGTTCGTTGATATGAAGTTCCACCAGAAGTGTGTTTTCATACAAAAACTGTTAATTACAACTAACTTTGTCCATCCGATTCGAACTTTGTTCTTTGATTTGAAGTTCCACCAGAAGTGTGTTTTCATACAAAAACTGTTAATTACAACTAACTTTGTTAGTCCAAAACGAACTTTGTTCGTTGATATGAAGTTCCACTAGAAATGTGTTTTCATACAAAAACTGTTGATTACAACTAACTTTGTCCATCCGATTCGAACTTTGTTCTTTGATTTGAAGTTCCACCAGAAGTGTGTTTTCATACAAAAACTGTTAATTACAACTAACTTTGTCCATCCGATTCGAACTTTGTTCGTTGATATGAAGTTCCACCAGAAGTGTGTTTTCATACAAAAACTGTTGATTACAACTAACTTTGTCCATCCGATTCGAACTTTGTTCGTTGATATGAAGTTCCACCAGAAGTGTGTTTTCATACAAAAACTGTTAATTACAACTAACTTTGTCCATCCGATTCGAACTTTGTTCGTTGATATGAAGTTCTACCAGAAGTGTGTTTTCATACAAAAACTGTTAATTACAACTAACTTTGTCCATCCGATTCGAAATTTGTTCTTTGATTTGAAGTTCCACCAGAAGTGTGTTTTCATACAAAAACTGTTAATTACAACTAACTTTGTCCATCCGATTCGAACTTTGTTCTTTGATACGAAGTTCCACCAGAAGTGTGTTTTCATACAAAAACTGTTAATTACAACTAACTTTGGCCATCCGATTCGAACTTTGTTCGTTGATATGAAGTTCCACCAGAAGTGTGTTTTCATACAAAAACTGTTAATTACAACTAACTTTGTCCATCCGATTCGAACTTTGTTCGTTGATATGAAGTTCCACCAGAAGTGTGTTTTCATACAAAAACTGTTAATTACAACTAACTTTGTCCATCCGATTCGAACTTTGTTCTTTGATTTGAAGTTCCACCAGAAGTGTGTTTTCATACAAAAACTGTTAATTACAACTAACTTTGTTAGTCCAAAACGAACTTTGTTCGTTGATATGAAGTTCCACTAGAAATGTGTTTTCATACAAAAACTGTTGATTACAACTAACTTTGTCCATCCGATTCGAACTTTGTTCTTTGATTTGAAGTTCCACCAGAAGTGTGTTTTCATACAAAAACTGTTAATTACAACTAACTTTGTCCATCCGATTCGAACTTTGTTCGTTGATATGAAGTTCCACCAGAAGTGTGTTTTCATACAAAAACTGTTAATTACAACTAACTTTGTCCATCCGATTCGAACTTTGTTCTTTGATTTGAAGTTCCACCAGAAGTGTGTTTTCATACAAAAACTGTTAATTACAACTAACTTTGTCCATCCGATTCGAACTTTGTTCTTTGATTTGAAGTTCCACCAGAAGTGTGTTTTCATACAAAAACTGTTAATTACAACTAACTTTGTCCATCCGATTCGAACTTTGTTCGTTGATATGAAGTTCCACCAGAAGTGTGTTTTCATACAAAAACTGTTAATTACAACTAACTTTGTCCATCCGATTCGAACTTTGTTCGTTGATATGAAGTTCCACCAGAAGTGTGTTTTCATACAAAAACTGTTAATTACAACTAACTTTGTCCATCCGATTCGAACTTTGTTCTTTGATTTGAAGTTCCACTAGAAGTGTGTTTTCATACAAAAACTGTTAATTACAACTAACTTTGTCCATCCGATTCGAACTTTGTTCGTTGATATGAAGTTCCACCAGAAGTGTGTTTTCATACAAAAACTGTTAATTACAACTAACTTTGTCCATCCGATTCGAACTTTGTTCGTTGATATGAAGTTCCACCAGAAGTGTGTTTTCATACAAAAACTGTTAATTACAACTAACTTTGTCCATCCGATTCGAACTTTGTTCTTTGATTTGAAGTTCCACCAGAAGTGTGTTTTCATACAAAAACTGTTAATTACAACTAACTTTGTCCATCCGATTCGAACTTTGTTCGTTGATTTGAAGTTCCACCAGAAGTGTGTTTTCATACAAAAACTGTTAATTACAACTAACTTTGTCCATCCGATTCGAACTTTGTTCTTTGATTTGAAGTTCCACCAGAAGTGTGTTTTCATACAAAAACTGTTAATTACAACTAACTTTGTCCATCCGATTCGAACTTTGTTCGTTGATATGAAGTTCCACCAGAAGTGTGTTTTCATACAAAAACTGTTAATTACAACTAACTTTGTCCATCCGATTCGAACTTTGTTCTTTGATTTGAAGTTCCACCAGAAGTGTGTTTTCATACAAAAACTGTTAATTACAACTAACTTTGTCCATCCGATTCGATCTTTGTTTTTTGATATGAAGTTCCACCAGAAGTGTGTTTTCATACAAAAACTGTTAATTACAACTAACTTTGTTAATCCAAAACGAACTTTGTTCGTTAATATGAAATTCCACTAGAAGTGTGTTTTCATACAAAAACTGTTAATTACAACTAAATTTGTCCATCCGATTCAAACTTTGTTCGTTGATATGAAGTTCCACTAGAAGTGTGTTTTCATACAAAAACTGTTAATTACAACTAACTTTGTCCATCCGATTCGAACTTTGTTCGTTGATATGAAGTTCCACCAGAAGTGTGTTTTCATACAAAAACTGTTAATTACAACTAACTTTGTCCATCCGATTCGAACTTTGTTCGTTGATATGAAGTTCCACCAGAAGTGTGTTTTCATACAAAAACTGTTAATTACAACTAACTTTGTCCATCCGATTCGAACTTTGTTCGTTGATATGAAGTTCCACCAGAAGTGTGTTTTCATACAAAAACTGTTAATTACAACTAACTTTGTCCATCCGATTCGAACTTTGTTCTTTGATTTGAAGTTCCACCAGAAGTGTGTTTTCATACAAAAACTGTTAATTACAACTAACTTTGTCCATCCGATTCGAACTTTGTTCTTTGATTTGAAGTTCCACCAGAAGTGTGTTTTCATACAAAAACTGTTAATTACAACTAACTTTGTTAATCCAAAACGAACTTTGCTCGTTAATATGAAATTCCACTAGAAGTGTGTTTTCATACAAAAACTGTTAATTACAACTAAATTTGTCCATCCGATTCAAACTTTGTTCTTTGATTTGAAGTTCCACCAGAAGTGTGTTTTCATACAAAAACTGTTAATTACAACTAACTTTGTCCATCCGATTCGAACTTTGTTCGTTGATATGAAGTTCCACCAGAAGTGTGTTTTCATACAAAAACTGTTAATTACAACTAACTTTGTCCATCCGATTCGAACTTTGTTCGTTGATATGAAGTTCCACCAGAAGTGTGTTTTCATACAAAAACTGTTAATTACAACTAACTTTGTTAATCCAAAACGAACTTTGCTCGTTAATATGAAATTCCACTAGAAGTGTGTTTTCATACAAAAACTGTTAATTACAACTAAATTTGTCCATCCGATTCAAACTTTGTTCTTTGATTTGAAGTTCCACCAGAAGTGTGTTTTCATACAAAAACTGTTAATTACAACTAACTTTGTCCATCCGATTCGAACTTTGTTCGTTGATATGAAGTTCCACCAGAAGTGTGTTTTCATACAAAAACTGTTAATTACAACTAACTTTGTCCATCCGATTCGAACTTTGTTCGTTGATATGAAGTTCCACCAGAAGTGTGTTTTCATACAAAAACTGTTAATTACAACTAACTTTGTCCATCCGATTCGAACTTTGTTCTTTGATTTGAAGTTCCACCAGAAGTGTGTTTTCATACAAAAACTGTTAATTACAACTAACTTTGTTAATCCAAAACGAACTTTGTTCGTTGATATGAAGTTCCACTAGAAGTGTGTTTTCATACAAAAACTGTTAATTACAACTAACTTTGTCCATCCGATTCGAACTTTGTTCTTTGATTTGAAGTTCCACCAGAAGTGTGTTTTCATACAAAAACTGTTAATTACAACTAACTTTGTCCATCCAAAACGAACTTTGTTCGTTGATATGAAGTTCCACTAGAAGTGTGTTTTCATACAAAAACTGTTAATTACAACTAACTTTGTCCATCCGATTCGAACTTTGTTCTTTGATTTGAAGTTCCACCAGAAGTGTGTTTTCATACAAAAACTGTTAATTACAACTAACTTTGTCCATCCGATTCGAACTTTGTTCTTTGATACGAAGTTCCACCAGAAGTGTGTTTTCATACAAAAACTGTTAATTACAACTAACTTTGTCCATCCGATTCGAACTTTGTTCGTTGATATGAAGTTCTACCAGAAGTGTGTTTTCATACAAAAACTGTTAATTACAACTAACTTTGTCCATCCGATTCGAAATTTGTTCTTTGATTTGAAGTTCCACCAGAAGTGTGTTTTCATACAAAAACTGTTAATTACAACTAACTTTGTCCATCCGATTCGAACTTTGTTCTTTGATTTGAAGTTCCACCAGAAGTGTGTTTTCATACAAAAACTGTTAATTACAACTAACTTTGTCCATCCGATTCGAACTTTGTTCGTTGATATGAAGTTCCACCAGAAGTGTGTTTTCATACAAAAACTGTTAATTACAACTAACTTTGTCCATCCGATTCGAACTTTGTTCGTTGATATGAAGTTCCACCAGAAGTGTGTTTTCATACAAAAACTGTTAATTACAACTAACTTTGTCCATCCGATTCGAACTTTGTTCTTTGATTTGAAGTTTCACCAGAAGTGTGTTTTCATACAAAAACTGTTAATTACAACTAACTTTGTTAATCCAAAACGAACTTTGTTCGTTAATATGAAATTCCACTAGAAGTGTGTTTTCATACAAAAACTGTTAATTACAACTAAATTTGTCCATCCGATTCAAACTTTGTTCGTTGATATGAAGTTCCACTAGAAGTGTGTTTTCATACAAAAACTGTTAATTACAACTAACTTTGTCCATCCGATTCGAACTTTGTTCGTTGATATGAAGTTCCACCAGAAGTGTGTTTTCATACAAAAACTGTTAATTACAACTAACTTTGTCCATCCGATTCGAACTTTGTTCTTTGATTTGAAGTTCCACCAGAAGTGTGTTTTCATACAAAAACTGTTAATTACAACTAACTTTGTTAATCCAAAACGAACTTTGTTCGTTAATATGAAATTCCACTAGAAGTGTGTTTTCATACAAAAACTGTTAATTACAACTAAATTTGTCCATCCGATTCAAACTTTGTTCGTTGATATGAAGTTCCACTAGAAGTGTGTTTTCATACAAAAACTGTTAATTACAACTAACTTTGTCCATCCGATTCGAACTTTGTTCGTTGATATGAAGTTCCACCAGAAGTGTGTTTTCATACAAAAACTGTTAATTACAACTAACTTTGTCCATCCGATTCGAACTTTGTTCGTTGATATGAAGTTCCACTAGAAGTGTGTTTTCATACAAAAACTGTTAATTACAACTAACTTTGTCCATCCGATTCGAACTTTGTTCTTTGATTTGAAGTTCCACCAGAAGTGTGTTTTCATACAAAAACTGTTAATTACAACTAACTTTGTCCATCCGATTCGATCTTTGTTTTTTGATATGAAGTTCCACCAGAAGTGTGTTTTCATACAAAAACTGTTAATTACAACTAACTTAGTCCATCCGATTCGAACTTTGTTCGTTGATATGAAGTTCCACCAGAAGTGTGTTTTCATACAAAAACTGTTAATTACAACTAACTTTGTTAATCCAAAACGAACTTTGTTCGTTAATATGAAATTCCACTAGAAGTGTGTTTTCATACAAAAACTGTTAATTACAACTAAATTTGTCCATCCGATTCAAACTTTGTTCGTTGATATGAAGTTCCACTAGAAGTGTGTTTTCATACAAAAACTGTTAATTACAACTAACTTTGTCCATCCGATTCGAACTTTGTTCGTTGATATGAAGTTCCACCAGAAGTGTGTTTTCATACAAAAACTGTTAATTACAACTAACTTTGTCCATCCGATTCGAACTTTGTTCTTTGATACGAAGTTCCACCAGAAGTGTGTTTTCATACAAAAACTGTTAATTACAACTAACTTTGTCCATCCGATTCGAACTTTGTTCGTTGATATGAAGTTCCACCAGAAGTGTGTTTTCATACAAAAACTGTTAATTACAACTAACTTTGTCCATCCGATTCGAACTTTGTTCTTTGATTTGAAGTTCCACCAGAAGTGTGTTTTCATACAAAAACTGTTAATTACAACTAACTTTGTCCATCCAAAACGAACTTTGTTCGTTAATATGAAATTCCACTAGAAGTGTGTTTTCATACAAAAACTGTAAATTACAACTAACTTTGTCCATCCGATTCGAACTTTGTTCTTTGATACGAAGTTCCACCAGAAGTGTGTTTTCATACAAAAACTGTTAATTACAACTAACTTTGTCCATCCAAAACGAACTTTGTTCGTTGATATGAAGTTCCACTAGAAGTGTGTTTTCATACAAAAACTGTTAATTACAACTAACTTTGTCCATCCGATTCGAACTTTGTTCTTTGATTTGAAGTTCCACCAGAAGTGTGTTTTCATACAAAAACTGTTAATTACAACTAACTTTGTCCATCCGATTCGAACTTTGTTCTTTGATACGAAGTTCCACCAGAAGTGTGTTTTCATACAAAAACTGTTAATTACAACTAACTTTGTCCATCCGATTCGAACTTTGTTCTTTGATTTGAAGTTCCACCAGAAGTGTGTTTTCATACAAAAACTGTTAATTACAACTAACTTTGTCCATCCGATTCGAACTTTGTTCGTTGATATGAAGTTCCACCAGAAGTGTGTTTTCATACAAAAACTGTTAATTACAACTAACTTTGTTAATCCAAAACGAACTTTGTTCGTTAATATGAAATTCCACTAGAAGTGTGTTTTCATACAAAAACTGTTAATTACAACTAAATTTGTCCATCCGATTCAAACTTTGTTCGTTGATATGAAGTTCCACTAGAAGTGTGTTTTCATACAAAAACTGTTAATTACAACTAACTTTGTCCATCCGATTCGAACTTTGTTCGTTGATATGAAGTTCCACTAGAAGTGTGTTTTCATACAAAAACTGTTAATTACAACTAACTTTGTCCATCCGATTCGAACTTTGTTCGTTGATATGAAGTTCCACCAGAAGTGTGTTTTCATACAAAAACTGTTAATTACAACTAACTTTGTCCATCCGATTCGAACTTTGTTCGTTGATATGAAGTTCCACCAGAAGTGTGTTTTCATACAAAAACTGTTAATTACAACTAACTTTGTTAATCCAAAACGAACTTTGTTCGTTAATATGAAATTCCACTAGAAGTGTGTTTTCATACAAAAACTGTTAATTACAACTAACTTTGTCCATCCGATTCGAACTTTGTTCGTTGATATGAAGTTCCACCAGAAGTGTGTTTTCATACAAAAACTGTTAATTACAACTAACTTTGTCCATCCGATTCGAACTTTGTTCTTTGATTTGAAGTTCCACCAGAAGTGTGTTTTCATACAAAAACTGTTAATTACAACTAACTTTGTCCATCCAAAACGAACTTTGTTCGTTAATATGAAGTTCCACCAGAAGTGTGTTTTTATACAAAAACTGTTAATTACAACTAACTTTGTCCATCCGATTCGATCTTTGTTCTTTGATATGAAGTTCCACCAGAAGTGTGTTTTCATACAAAAACTGTTAATTACAACTAACTTTGTCCATCCGATTCGAACTTTGTTCGTTGATATGAAGTTCCACTAGAAGTGTGTTTTCATACAAAAACTGTTAATTACAACTAACTTTGTCCATCCGATTCGAACTTTGTTCGTTGATATGAAGTTCCACCAGAAGTGTGTTTTCATACAAAAACTGTTAATTACAACTAACTTTGTCCATCCGATTCAAACTTTGTTCGTTGATATGAAGTTCCACTAGAAGTGTGTTTTCATACAAAAACTGTTAATTACAACTAACTTTGTCCATCCGATTCGAACTTTGTTCGTTGATATGAAGTTCCACCAGAAGTGTGTTTTCATACAAAAACTGTTAATTACAACTAACTTTGTCCATCCGATTCGAACTTTGTTCGTTGATATGAAGTTCCACCAGAAGTGTGTTTTCATACAAAAACTGTTAATTACAACTAACTTTGTCCATCCGATTCGAACTTTGTTCTTTGATTTGAAGTTCCACCAGAAGTGTGTTTTCATACAAAAACTGTTAATTACAACTAACTTTGTCCATCCAAAACGAACTTTGTTCGTTAATATGAAGTTCCACCAGAAGTGTGTTTTTATACAAAAACTGTTAATTACAACTAACTTTGTCCATCCGATTCGAACTTTGTTCGTTGATATGAAGTTCCACTAGAAGTGTGTTTTCATACAAAAACTGTTAATTACAACTAAATTTGTCCATCCGATTCAAACTTTGTTCGTTGATATGAAGTTCCACTAGAAGTGTGTTTTCATACAAAAACTGTTAATTACAACTAACTTTGTCCATCCGATTCGATCTTTGTTCTTTTATATGAAGTTCCACCAGAAGTGTGTTTTCATACAAAAACTGTTAATTACAACTAACTTTGTCCATCCGATTCGAACTTTGTTCGTTGATATGAAGTTCCACCAGAAGTGTGTTTTCATACAAAAACTGTTAATTACAACTAACTTTGTTAATCCAAAACGAACTTTGTTCGTTAATATGAAATTCCACTAGAAGTGTGTTTTCATACAAAAACTGTTAATTACAACTAACTTAGTCCATCCAAAACGAACTTTTTTCGTTAATATGAAGTTCCACTAGAAGTGTGTTTTCATACAAAAACTGTTAATTACAACTAAATTTGTCCATCCGATTCGAACTTTGTTCGTTGATATGAAGTTCCACCAGAAGTGTGTTTTCATACAAAAACTGTTAATTACAACTAACTTTGTCCATCCGATTCGAACTTTGTTCGTTGATATGAAGTTCCACTAGAAGTGTGTTTTCATACAAAAACTGTTAATTACAACTTACTTTGTCCATCCGATTCGAACTTTGTTCTTTGATTTGAAGTTCCACCAGAAGTGTGTTTTCATACAAAAACTGTTAATTACAACTAACTTTGTCCATCCGATTCGAACTTTGTTCGTTGATATGAAGTTCCACCAGAAGTGTGTTTTCATACAAAAACTGTTAATTACAACTAACTTTGTTAATCCAAAACGAACTTTGTTCGTTAATATGAAATTCCACTAGAAGTGTGTTTTCATACAAAAACTGTTAATTACAACTAACTTTGTCCATCCAAAACGAACTTTGTTCGTTAATATGAAGTTCCACTAGAAGTGTGTTTTCATACAAAAACTGTTAATTACAACTAACTTTGTCCATCCGATTCGAACTTTGTTCGTTGATATGAAGTTCCACCAGAAGTGTGTTTTCATACAAAAACTGTTAATTACAACTAACTTTGTCCATCCGATTCGAACTTTGTTCGTTGATATGAAGTTCCACTAGAAGTGTGTTTTCATACAAAAACTGTTAATTACAACTTACTTTGTCCATCCGATTCGAACTTTGTTCTTTGATTTGAAGTTCCACCAGAAGTGTGTTTTCATACAAAAACTGTTAATTACAACTAACTTTGTCCATCCGATTCGATCTTTGTTCTTTGATATGAAGTTCCACCAGAAGTGTGTTTTTATACAAAAACTGTTAATTACAACTAACTTTGTCCATCCGATTCGAACTTTGTTCGTTGATATGAAGTTCCACTAGAAGTGTGTTTTCATACAAAAACTGTTAATTACAACTAAATTTGTCCATCCGATTCAAACTTTGTTCGTTGATATGAAGTTCCACTAGAAGTGTGTTTTCATACAAAAACTGTTAATTACAACTAACTTTGTCCATCCGATTCGATCTTTGTTCTTTGATATGAAGTTCCACCAGAAGTGTGTTTTCATACAAAAACTGTTAATTACAACTAACTTTGTCCATCCGATTCGAACTTTGTTCGTTGATATGAAGTTCCACTAGAAGTGTGTTTTCATACAAAAACTGTTAATTACAACTAACTTTGTCCATCCGATTCGAACTTTGTTCGTTGATATGAAGTTCCACCAGAAGTGTGTTTTCATACAAAAACTGTTAATTACAACTAACTTTGTCCATCCGATTCGAACTTTGTTCGTTGATATGAAGTTCCACTAGAAGTGTGTTTTCATACAAAAACTGTTAATTACAACTTACTTTGTCCATCCGATTCGAACTTTGTTCTTTGATTTGAAGTTCCACCAGAAGTGTGTTTTCATACAAAAACTGTTAATTACAACTAACTTTGTCCATCCGATTCGAACTTTGTTCGTTGATATGAAGTTCCACCAGAAGTGTGTTTTCATACAAAAACTGTTAATTACAACTAACTTTGTCCATCCGATTCGAACTTTGTTCGTTGATATGAAGTTCCACTAGAAGTGTGTTTTCATACAAAAACTGTTAATTACAACTAACTTTGTCCATCCGATTCGAACTTTGTTCGTTGATATGAAGTTCCACTAGAAGTGTGTTTTCATACAAAAACTGTTAATTACAACTAACTTTGTCCATCCGATTCGAACTTTGTTCTTTGATTTGAAGTTCCACCAGAAGTGTGTTTTCATACAAAAACTGTTAATTACAACTAACTTTGTCCATCCGATTCGAACTTTGTTCGTTGATATGAAGTTTCACTAGAAGTGTGTTTTCATACAAAAACTGTTAATTACAACTTACTTTGTCCATCCGATTCGAACTTTGTTCTTTGATTTGAAGTTCCACCAGAAGTGTGTTTTCATACAAAAACTGTTAATTACAACTAACTTTGTCCATCCGATTCGAACTTTGTTCGTTGATATGAAGTTCCACTAGAAGTGTGTTTTCATACAAAAACTGTTAATTACAACTAACTTTGTCCATCCGATTCGAACTTTGTTCTTTGATTTGAAGTTCCACCAGAAGTGTGTTTTCATACAAAAACTGTTAATTACAACTAACTTTGTCCATCCGATTCGATCTTTGTTTTTTGATATGAAGTTCCACCAGAAGTGTGTTTTCATACAAAAACTGTTAATTACAACTAACTTTGTTAATCCAAAACGAACTTTGTTCGTTAATATGAAATTCCACTAAAAGTGTGTTTTCATACAAAAACTGTTAATTACAACTAACTTTGTCCATCCGATTCGAACTTTGTTCGTTGATATGAAGTTCCACCAGAAGTGTGTTTTCATACAAAAACTGTTAATTACAACTTACTTTGTCCATCCGATTCGAACTTTGTTCTTTGATTTGAAGTTCCACCAGAAGTGTGTTTTCATACAAAAACTGTTAATTACAACTAACTTTGTCCATCCGATTCGAACTTTGTTCGTTGATATGAAGTTCCACTAGAAGTGTGTTTTCATACAAAAACTGTTAATTACAACTAACTTTGTCCATCCGATTCGAACTTTGTTCTTTGATTTGAAGTTCCACCAGAAGTGTGTTTTCATACAAAAACTGTTAATTACAACTAACTTTGTCCATCCGATTCGAACTTTGTTCGTTGATATGAAGTTCCACTAGAAGTGTGTTTTCATACAAAAACTGTTAATTACAACTTACTTTGTCCATCCGATTCGAACTTTGTTCGTTGATATGAAGTTCCACTAGAAGTGTGTTTTCATACAAAAACTGTTAATTACAACTTACTTTGTCCATCCGATTCGAACTTTGTTCTTTGATTTGAAGTTCCACCAGAAGTGTGTTTTCATACAAAAACTGTTAATTACAACTAACTTTGTCCATCCGATTCGATCTTTGTTTTTTGATATGAAGTTCCACCAGAAGTGTGTTTTCATACAAAAACTGTTAATTACAACTAACTTTGTCCATCCGATTCGAACTTTGTTCGTTGATATGAAGTTCCACCAGAAGTGTGTTTTCATACAAAAACTGTTAATTACAACTAACTTTGTCCATCCGATTCGAACTTTGTTCGTTGATATGAAGTTCCACCAGAAGTGTGTTTTCATACAAAAACTGTTAATTACAACTAACTTTGTCCATCCGATTCGAACTTTGTTCTTTGATTTGAAGTTCCACCAGAAGTGTGTTTTCATACAAAAACTGTTAATTACAACTAACTTTGTCCATCCGATTCGAACTTTGTTCGTTGATATGAAGTTCCACCAGAAGTGTGTTTTCATACAAAAACTGTTAATTACAACTAACTTTGTCCATCCGATTCGAACTTTGTTCTTTGATTTGAAGTTCCACCAGAAGTGTGTTTTCATACAAAAACTGTCAATTACAACTAACTTTGTCCATCCGATTCGAACTTTGTTCGTTGATATGAAGTTCCACCAGAAGTGTGTTTTCATACAAAAACTGTTAATTACAACTAACTTTGTCCATCCGATTCGAACTTTGTTCTTTGATTTGAAGTTCCACCAGAAGTGTGTTTTCATACAAAAACTGTTAATTACAACTAACTTTGTCCATCCGATTCGATCTTTGTTTTTTGATATGAAGTTCCACCAGAAGTGTGTTTTCATACAAAAACTGTTAATTACAACTAACTTTGTTAATCCAAAACGAACTTTGTTCGTTAATATGAAATTCCACTAGAAGTGTGTTTTCATACAAAAACTGTTAATTACAACTAAATTTGTCCATCCGATTCAAACTTTGTTCGTTGATATGAAGTTCCACTAGAAGTGTGTTTTCATACAAAAACTGTTAATTACAACTAACTTTGTCCATCCGATTCGAACTTTGTTCTTTGATTTGAAGTTCCACCAGAAGTGTGTTTTCATACAAAAACTGTTAATTACAACTAACTTTGTCCATCCGATTCGAACTTTGTTCGTTGATATGAAGTTCCACCAGAAGTGTGTTTTCATACAAAAACTGTTAATTACAACTAACTTTGTCCATCCGATTCGAACTTTGTTCGTTGATATGAAGTTCCACCAGAAGTGTGTTTTCATACAAAAACTGTTAATTACAACTAACTTTGTCCATCCGATTCGAACTTTGTTCTTTGATTTGAAGTTCCACCAGAAGTGTGTTTTCATACAGAAACTGTTAATTACAACTAACTTTGTCCATCCGATTCGATCTTTGTTTTTTGATATGAAGTTCCACCAGAAGTGTGTTTTCATACAAAAACTGTTAATTACAACTAACTTTGTTAATCCAAAACGAACTTTGTTCTTTCATATGAAATTCCACTAGAAGTGTGTTTTCATACAAAAACTGTTAATTACAACTAAATTTGTCCATCCGATTCAAACTTTGTTCTTTGATTTGAAGTTCCACCAGAAGTGTGTTTTCATACAAAAACTGTTAATTACAACTAACTTTGTCCATCCGATTCGAACTTTGTTCGTTGATATGAAGTTCCACCAGAAGTGTGTTTTCATACAAAAACTGTTAATTACAACTAACTTTGTCCATCCGATTCGAACTTTGTTCGTTGATATGAAGTTCCACCAGAGGTGTGTTTTCATACAAAAACTGTTAATTACAACTAACTTTGTCCATCCGATTCGAACTTTGTTCTTTGATTTGAAGTTCCACCAGAAGTGTGTTTTCATACAAAAACTGTTAATTACAACTAACTTTGTTAATCCAAAACGAACTTTGTTCGTTGATATGAAGTTCCACTAGAAGTGTGTTTTCATACAAAAACTGTTAATTACAACTAACTTTGTCCATCCGATTCGAACTTTGTTCGTTGATATGAAGTTCCACTAGAAGTGTGTTTTCATACAAAAACTGTTAATTACAACTAACTTTGTCCATCCGATTCGAACTTTGTTCGTTGATATGAAGTTCCACCAGAAGTGTGTTTTCATACAAAAACTGTTAATTACAACTAACTTTGTCCATCCGATTCGAACTTTGTTCTTTGATTTGAAGTTCCACCAGAAGTGTGTTTTCATACAAAAACTGTTAATTACAACTAACTTTGTCCATCCGATTCGAACTTTGTTCTTTGATTTGAAGTTCCACCAGAAGTGTGTTTTCATACAAAAACTGTTAATTACAACTAACTTTGTCCATCCGATTCGAACTTTGTTCTTTGATTTGAAGTTCCACCAGAAGTGTGTTTTCATACAAAAACTGTTAATTACAACTAACTTTGTCCATCCGATTCGAACTTTGTTCTTTGATTTGAAGTTCCACCAGAAGTGTGTTTTCATACAAAAACTGTTAATTACAACTAACTTTGTCCATCCGATTCGAACTTTGTTCGTTGATATGAAGTTCCACTAGAAGTGTGTTTTCATACAAAAACTGTTAATTACAACTAATTTTGTCCATCCGATTCGAACTTTGTTCTTTGATTTGAAGTTCCACCAGAAGTGTGTTTTCATACAAAAACTGTTAATTACAACTAACTTTGTCCATCCGATTCGAACTTTGTTCTTTGATACGAAGTTCCACCAGAAGTGTGTTTTCATACAAAAACTGTTAATTACAACTAACTTTGTCCATCCGATTCGAACTTTGTTCTTTGATTTGAAGTTCCACCAGAAGTGTGTTTTCATACAAAAACTGTTAATTACAACTAACTTTGTCCATCCGATTCGAACTTTGTTCTTTGATTTGAAGTTCTACCAGAAGTGTGTTTTCATACAAAAACTGTTAATTACAACTAACTTTGTCCATCCGATTCGAACTTTGTTCTTTGATATGAAGTTCCACCAGAAGTGTGTTTTCATACAAAAACTGTTAATTACAACTAACTTTGTCCATCCGATTCGAACTTTGTTCTTTGATTTGAAGTTCCACCAGAAGTGTGTTTTCATACAAAAACTGTTAATTACAACTAACTTTGTCCATCCGATTCGAACTTTGTTCGTTGATATGAAGTTCCATTAGAAGTGTGTTTTCATACAAAAACTGTTAATTACAACTAACTTTGTCCATCCGATTCGAACTTTGTTCGTTGATATGAAGTTCCACCAGAAGTGTGTTTTCATACAAAAACTGTTAATTACAACTAACTTTGTCCATCCGATTCGAACTTTGTTCTTTGATTTGAAGTTCCACCAGAAGTGTGTTTTCATACAAAAACTGTTAATTACAACTAACTTTGTCCATCCAAAACGAACTTTGTTCGTTGATATGAAGTTCCACTAGAAGTGTGTTTTCATACAAAAACTGTTAATTACAACTAACTTTGTCCATCCGATTCGAACTTTGTTCTTTGATTTGAAGTTCTACCAGAAGTGTGTTTTCATACAAAAACTGTTAATTACAACTAACTTTGTCCATCCGATTCGAAATTTGTTCTTTGATTTGAAGTTCCACCAGAAGTGTGTTTTCATACAAAAACTGTTAATTACAACTAACTTTGTCCATCCGATTCGAACTTTGTTCGTTGATATGAAGTTCCACCAGAAGTGTGTTTTCATACAAAAACTGTTAATTACAACTAACTTTGTCCATCCGATTCGAACTTTGTTCGTTGATATGAAGTTCCACCAGAAGTGTGTTTTCATACAAAAACTGTTAATTACAACTAACTTTGTCCATCCGATTCGAACTTTGTTCTTTGATTTGAAGTTCCACCAGAAGTGTGTTTTCATACAAAAACTGTTAATTACAACTAACTTTGTTAATCCAAAACGAACTTTGTTCGTTAATATGAAATTCCACTAGAAGTGTGTTTTCATACAAAAACTGTTAATTACAACTAAATTTGTCCATCCGATTCAAACTTTGTTCGTTGATATGAAGTTCCACTAGAAGTGTGTTTTCATACAAAAACTGTTAATTACAACTAACTTTGTCCATCCGATTCGAACTTTGTTCGTTGATATGAAGTTCCACCAGAAGTGTGTTTTCATACAAAAACTGTTAATTACAACTAACTTTGTCCATCCGATTCGAACTTTGTTCTTTGATTTGAAGTTCCACCAGAAGTGTGTTTTCATACAAAAACTGTTAATTACAACTAACTTTGTTAATCCAAAACGAACTTTGTTCGTTAATATGAAATTCCACTAGAAGTGTGTTTTCATACAAAAACTGTTAATTACAACTAAATTTGTCCATCCGATTCAAACTTTGTTCGTTGATATGAAGTTCCACTAGAAGTGTGTTTTCATACAAAAACTGTTAATTACAACTAACTTTGTTAATCCAAAACGAACTTTGTTCGTTAATATGAAATTCCACTAGAAGTGTGTTTTCATACAAAAACTGTTAATTACAACTAACTTTGTCCATCCGATTCGAACTTTGTTCTTTGATTTGAAGTTCCACCAGAAGTGTGTTTTCATACAAAAACTGTTAATTACAACTAACTTTGTCCATCCGATTCGAACTTTGTTCTTTGATTTGAAGTTCTACCAGAAGTGTGTTTTCATACAAAAACTGTTAATTACAACTAACTTTGTCCATCCGATTCGAACTTTGTTCTTTGATATGAAGTTCCACCAGAAGTGTGTTTTCATACAAAAACTGTTAATTACAACTAACTTTGTCCATCCGATTCGAACTTTGTTCTTTGATTTGAAGTTCCACCAGAAGTGTGTTTTCATACAAAAACTGTTAATTACAACTAACTTTGTCCATCCGATTCGAACTTTGTTCGTTGATATGAAGTTCCACTAGAAGTGTGTTTTCATACAAAAACTGTTAATTACAACTAACTTTGTCCATCCGATTCGAACTTTGTTCGTTGATATGAAGTTCCACCAGAAGTGTGTTTTCATACAAAAACTGTTAATTACAACTAACTTTGTCCATCCGATTCGAACTTTGTTCTTTGATTTGAAGTTCCACCAGAAGTGTGTTTTCATACAAAAACTGTTAATTACAACTAACTTTGTCCATCCAAAACGAACTTTGTTCGTTGATATGAAGTTCCACTAGAAGTGTGTTTTCATACAAAAACTGTTAATTACAACTAACTTTGTCCATCCGATTCGAACTTTGTTCTTTGATTTGAAGTTCCACCAGAAGTGTGTTTTCATACAAAAACTGTTAATTACAACTAACTTTGTTAATCCAAAACGAACTTTGTTCGTTAATATGAAATTCCACTAGAAGTGTGTTTTCATACAAAAACTGTTAATTACAACTAAATTTGTCCATCCGATTCAAACTTTGTTCGTTGATATGAAGTTCCACTAGAAGTGTGTTTTCATACAAAAACTGTTAATTACAACTAACTTTGTCCATCCGATTCGAACTTTGTTCGTTGATATGAAGTTCCACCAGAAGTGTGTTTTCATACAAAAACTGTTAATTACAACTAACTTTGTCCATCCGATTCGAACTTTGTTCTTTGATTTGAAGTTCCACCAGAAGTGTGTTTTCATACAAAAACTGTTAATTACAACTAACTTTGTTAATCCAAAACGAACTTTGTTCGTTAATATGAAATTCCACTAGAAGTGTGTTTTCATACAAAAACTGTTAATTACAACTAACTTTGTCCATCCGATTCAAACTTTGTTCGTTGATATGAAGTTCCACTAGAAGTGTGTTTTCATACAAAAACTGTTAATTACAACTAAATTTGTCCATCCGATTCAAACTTTGTTCGTTGATATGAAGTTCCACTAGAAGTGTGTTTTCATACAAAAACTGTTAATTACAACTAACTTTGTCCATCCGATTCGAACTTTGTTCGTTGATATGAAGTTCCACCAGAAGTGTGTTTTCATACAAAAACTGTTAATTACAACTAACTTTGTCCATCCGATTCGAACTTTGTTCTTTGATTTGAAGTTCCACCAGAAGTGTGTTTTCATACAAAAACTGTTAATTACAACTAACTTTGTTAATCCAAAACGAACTTTGTTCGTTAATATGAAATTCCACTAGAAGTGTGTTTTCATACAAAAACTGTTAATTACAACTAAATTTGTCCATCCGATTCAAACTTTGTTCGTTGATATGAAGTTCCACTAGAAGTGTGTTTTCATACAAAAACTGTTAATTACAACTAACTTTGTCCATCCGATTCGAACTTTGTTCGTTGATATGAAGTTCCACCAGAAGTGTGTTTTCATACAAAAACTGTTAATTACAACTAACTTTGTCCATCCGATTCGAACTTTGTTCTTTGATTTGAAGTTCCACCAGAAGTGTGTTTTCATACAAAAACTGTTAATTACAACTAACTTTGTTAATCCAAAACGAACTTTGTTCGTTAATATGAAATTCCACTAGAAGTGTGTTTTCATACAAAAACTGTTAATTACAACTAAATTTGTCCATCCGATTCAAACTTTGTTCGTTGATATGAAGTTCCACTAGAAGTGTGTTTTCATACAAAAACTGTTAATTACAACTAAATTTGTCCATCCGATTCAAACTTTGTTCGTTGATATGAAGTTCCACTAGAAGTGTGTTTTCATACAAAAACTGTTAATTACAACTAACTTTGTCCATCCGATTCCAACTTTGTTCGTTGATATGAAGTTCCACCAGAAGTGTGTTTTCATACAAAAACTGTTAATTACAACTAACTTTGTCCATCCGATTCGAACTTTGTTCGTTGATATGAAGTTCCACTAGAAGTGTGTTTTCATACAAAAACTGTTAATTACAACTAACTTTGTCCATCCGATTCGAACTTTGTTCTTTGATTTGAAGTTCCACCAGAAGTGTGTTTTCATACAAAAACTGTTAATTACAACTAACTTTGTCCATCCAAAACGAACTTTGTTCGTTGATATGAAGTTCCACTAGAAGTGTGTTTTCATACAAAAACTGTTAATTACAACTAACTTTGTCCATCCGATTCGAACTTTGTTCTTTGATTTGAAGTTCCACCAGAAGTGTGTTTTCATACAAAAACTGTTAATTACAACTAACTTTGTTAATCCAAAACGAACTTTGTTCGTTAATATGAAATTCCACTAGAAGTGTGTTTTCATACAAAAACTGTTAATTACAACTAAATTTGTCCATCCGATTCAAACTTTGTTCGTTGATATGAAGTTCCACTAGAAGTGTGTTTTCATACAAAAACTGTTAATTACAACTAACTTTGTCCATCCGATTCGAACTTTGTTCGTTGATATGAAGTTCCACCAGAAGTGTGTTTTCATACAAAAACTGTTAATTACAACTAACTTTGTCCATCCGATTCGAACTTTGTTCTTTGATTTGAAGTTCCACCAGAAGTGTGTTTTCATACAAAAACTGTTAATTACAACTAACTTTGTTAATCCATAACGAACTTTGTTCGTTAATATGAAATTCCACTAGAAGTGTGTTTTCATACAAAAACTGTTAATTACAACTAAATTTGTCCATCCGATTCAAACTTTGTTCGTTGATATGAAGTTCCACTAGAAGTGTGTTTTCATACAAAAACTGTTAATTACAACTAAATTTGTCCATCCGATTCAAACTTTGTTCGTTGATATGAAGTTCCACTAGAAGTGTGTTTTCATACAAAAACTGTTAATTACAACTAACTTTGTCCATCCGATTCCAACTTTGTTCGTTGATATGAAGTTCCACCAGAAGTGTGTTTTCATACAAAAACTGTTAATTACAACTAACTTTGTCCATCCGATTCGAACTTTGTTCGTTGATATGAAGTTCCACTAGAAGTGTGTTTTCATACAAAAACTGTTAATTACAACTAACTTTGTCCATCCGATTCGAACTTTGTTCTTTGATTTGAAGTTCCACCAGAAGTGTGTTTTCATACAAAAACTGTTAATTACAACTAACTTTGTCCATCCGATTCGAACTTTGTTCGTTGATATGAAGTTCCACCAGAAGTGTGTTTTCATACAAAAACTGTTAATTACAACTAACTTTGTTAATCCAAAACGAACTTTGTTCGTTAATATGAAATTCCACTAGAAGTGTGTTTTCATACAAAAACTGTTAATTACAACTAAATTTGTCCATCCGATTCGAACTTTGTTCGTTGATATGAAGTTCCACTAGAAGTGTGATTTCATACAAAAACTGTTAATTACAACTAACTTTGTCCATCCGATTCGAACTTTGTTCGTTGATATGAAGTTCCACCAGAAGTGTGTTTTCATACAAAAACTGTTAATTACAACTAACTTTGTCCATCCGATTCGAACTTTGTTCGTTGATATGAAGTTCCACTAGAAGTGTGTTTTCATACAAAAACTGTTAATTACAACTTACTTTGTCCATCCGATTCGAACTTTGTTCTTTGATTTGAAGTTCCACCAGAAGTGTGTTTTCATACAAAAACTGTTAATTACAACTAACTTTGTCCATCCGATTCGATCTTTGTTCTTTGATATGAAGTTCCACCAGAAGTGTGTTTTCATACAAAAACTGTTAATTACAACTAACTTTGTCCATCCGATTCGAACTTTGTTCGTTGATATGAAGTTCCACCAGAAGTGTGTTTTCATACAAAAACTGTTAATTACAACTAACTTTGTCCATCCGATTCGAACTTTGTTCTTTGATTTGAAGTTCCACCAGAAGTATGTTTTCATACAAAAACTGTTAATTACAACTAACTTTGTTAATCCAAAACGAACTTTGTTCGTTAATATGAAATTCCACTAGAAGTGTGTTTTCATACAAAAACTGTTAATTACAACTAAATTTGTCCATCCGATTCAAACTTTGTTCGTTGATATGAAGTTCCACTAGAAGTGTGTTTTCATACAAAAACTGTTAATTACAACTAACTTTGTCCATCCGATTCGAACTTTGTTCGTTGATATGAAGTTCCACCAGAAGTGTGTTTTCATACAAAAACTGTTAATTACAACTAACTTTGTCCATCCGATTCGAACTTTGTTCTTTGATTTGAAGTTCCACCAGAAGTGTGTTTTCATACAAAAACTGTTAATTACAACTAACTTTGTTAATCCAAAACGAACTTTGTTCGTTAATATGAAATTCCACCAGAAGTGTGTTTTCATACAAAAACTGTTAATTACAACTAACTTTGTCCATCCGATTCAAACTTTGTTCGTTGATATGAAGTTCCACTAGAAGTGTGTTTTCATACAAAAACTGTTAATTACAACTAACTTTGTCCATCCGATTCGAACTTTGTTCTTTGATATGAAGTTCCACCAGAAGTGTGTTTTCATACAAAAACTGTTAATTACAACTAACTTTGTCCATCCAAAACGAACTTTGTTCGTTGATATGAAGTTCCACCAGAAGTGTGTTTTCATACAAAAACTGTTAATTACAACTAACTTTGTCCATCCGATTCGAACTTTGTTCTTTGATTTGAAGTTCCACCAGAAGTGTGTTTTCATACAAAAACTGTTAATTACAACTAACTTTGTCCATCCAAAACGAACTTTGTTCGTTGATATGAAATTCCACTAGAAGTGTGTTTTCATACAAAAACTGTTAATTACAACTAACTTTGTCCATCCGATTCGAACTTTGTTCTTTGATTTGAAGTTCCACCAGAAGTGTGTTTTCATACAAAAACTGTTAATTACAACTAACTTTGTCCATCCAAAACGAACTTTGTTCGTTGATATGAAGTTCCACTAGAAGTGTGTTTTCATACAAAAACTGTTAATTACAACTAACTTTGTCCATCCGATTCGAACTTTGTTCGTTGATATGAAATTCCACTAGAAGTGTGTTTTCATACAAAAACTGTTAATTACAACTAACTTTGTCCATCCGATTCGAACTTTGTTCTTTGATACGAAGTTCCACCAGAAGTGTGTTTTCATACAAAAACTGTTAATTACAACTAACTTTGTCCATCCGATTCGAACTTTGTTCTTTGATTTGAAGTTCCACCAGAAGTGTGTTTTCATACAAAAACTGTTAATTACAACTAACTTTGTCCATCCGATTCGAACTTTGTTCTTTGATATGAAGTTCCACCAGAAGTGTGTTTTCATACAAAAACTGTTAATTAGAACTAACTTTGTCCATCCGATTCGAACTTTGTTCGTTGATATGAAATTCCACTAGAAGTGTGTTTTCATACAAAAACTGTTAATTACAACTAACTTTGTCCATCCGATTCGAACTTTGTTCTTTGATACGAAGTTCCACCAGAAGTGTGTTTTCATACAAAAACTGTTAATTACAACTAACTTTGTCCATCCGATTCGAACTTTGTTCTTTGATTTGAAGTTCCACCAGCAGTGAGTTTTCATACAAAAACTGTTAATTACAACTAACTTTGTCCATCCGATTCGAACTTTGTTCGTTGATATGAAGTTCTACCAGAAGTGTGTTTTCATACAAAAACTGTTAATTACAACTAACTTTGTCCATCCGATTCGAAATTTGTTCTTTGATTTGAAGTTCCACCAGAAGTGTGTTTTCATACAAAAACTGTTAATTACAACTAACTTTGTCCATCCGATTCGAACTTTGTTCTTTGATTTGAAGTTCCACCAGAAGTGTGTTTTCATACAAAAACTGTTAATTACAACTAACTTTGTCCATCCGATTCGAACTTTGTTCGTTGATATGAAGTTTCACCAGAAGTGTGTTTTCATACAAAAACTGTTAATTACAACTAACTTTGTCCATCCGATTCGAACTTTGTTCGTTGATATGAAGTTCCACCAGAAGTGTGTTTTCATACAAAAACTGTTAATTACAACTAACTTTGTCCATCCGATTCGAACTTTGTTCTTTGATATGAAGTTCCACCAGAAGTGTGTTTTCATACAAAAACTGTTAATTACAACTAACTTTGTCCATCCGATTCGAACTTTGTTCGTTGATATGAAGTTCCACCAGAAGTGTGTTTTCATACAAAAACTGTTAATTACAACTAACTTTGTCCATCCGATTCGAACTTTGTTCTTTGATTTGAAGTTCCACCAGAAGTGTGTTTTCATACAAAAACTGTTAATTACAACTAACTTTGTCCATCCAAAACGAACTTTGTTCGTTAATATGAAATTCCCAAGAAGTGTGTTTTCATACAAAAACTGTTAATTACAACTAACTTTGTCCATCCGATTCGAACTTTGTTCTTTGATTTGAAGTTCCACCAGAAGTGTGTTTTCATACAAAAACTGTTAATTACAACTAACTTTGTCCATCCGATTCGAACTTTGTTCTTTGATACGAAGTTCCACCAGAAGTGTGTTTTCATACAAAAACTGTTAATTACAACTAACTTTGTCCATCCGATTCGAACTTTGTTCTTTGATTTGAAGTTCCACCAGAAGTGTGTTTTCATACAAAAACTGTTAATTACAACTAACTTTGTCCATCCGATTCGAACTTTGTTCGTTGATATGAAGTTCCACCAGAAGTGTGTTTTCATACAAAAACTGTTAATTACAACTAACTTTGTTAATCCAAAACGAACTTTGTTCGTTAATATGAAATTCCACTAGAAGTGTGTTTTCATACAAAAACTGTTAATTACAACTAAATTTGTCCATCCGATTCAAACTTTGTTCGTTGATATGAAGTTCCACTAGAAGTGTGTTTTCATACAAAAACTGTTAATTACAACTAACTTTGTCCATCCGATTCGAACTTTGTTCGTTGATATGAAGTTCCACTAGAAGTGTGTTTTCATACAAAAACTGTTAATTACAACTAACTTTGTCCATCCGATTCGAACTTTGTTCGTTGATATGAAGTTCCACCAGAAGTGTGTTTTCATACAAAAACTGTTAATTACAACTAACTTTGTCCATCCGATTCGAACTTTGTTCGTTGATATGAAGTTCCACCAGAAGTGTGTTTTCATACAAAAACTGTTAATTACAACTAACTTTGTTAATCCAAAACGAACTTTGTTCGTTAATATGAAATTCCACTAGAAGTGTGTTTTCATACAAAAACTGTTAATTACAACTAAATTTGTCCATCCGATTCAAACTTTGTTCGTTGATATGAAGTTCCACTAGAAGTGTGTTTTCATACAAAAACTGTTAATTACAACTAACTTTGTCCATCCAAAACGAACTTTGTTCGTTGATATGAAGTTCCACTAGAAGTGTGTTTTCATACAAAAACTGTTAATTACAACTAACTTTGTCCATCCGATTCGAACTTTGTTCGTTGATATGAAGTTCCACTAGAAGTGTGTTTTCATACAAAAACTGTTAATTACAACTAACTTTGTTAATCCAAAACGAACTTTGTTCGTTAATATGAAATTCCACTAGAAGTGTGTTTTCATACAAAAACTGTTAATTACAACTAAATTTGTCCATCCGATTCAAACTTTGTTCGTTGATATGAAGTTCCACCAGAAGTGTGTTTTCATACAAAAACTGTTAATTACAACTAACTTTGTCCATCCGATTCGAACTTTGTTCGTTGATATGAAGTTCCACCAGAAGTGTGTTTTCATACAAAAACTGTTAATTACAACTAACTTTGTCCATCCGATTCGAACTTTGTTCTTTGATTTGAAGTTCCACCAGAAGTGTGTTTTCATACAAAAACTGTTAATTACAACTAACTTTGTTAATCCAAAACGAACTTTGTTCGTTAATATGAAATTCCACCAGAAGTGTGTTTTCATACAAAAACTGTTAATTACAACTAACTTTGTCCATCCGATTCAAACTTTGTTCGTTGATATGAAGTTCCACTAGAAGTGTGTTTTCATACAAAAACTGTTAATTACAACTAACTTTGTCCATCCGATTCGAACTTTGTTCTTTGATAGGAAGTTCCACCAGAAGTGTGTTTTCATACAAAAACTGTTAATTACAACTAACTTTGTCCATCCAAAACGAACTTTGTTCGTTGATATGAAGTTCCACCAGAAGTGTGTTTTCATACAAAAACTGTTAATTACAACTAACTTTGTCCATCCGATTCGAACTTTGTTCTTTGATTTGAAGTTCCACCAGAAGTGTGTTTTCATACAAAAACTGTTAATTACAACTAACTTTGTCCATCCGATTCGAACTTTGTTCGTTGATATGAAGTTCCACCAGAAGTGTGTTTTCATACAAAAACTGTTAATTACAACTAACTTTGTCCATCCGATTCGAACTTTGTTCGTTGATATGAAGTTCCACCAGAAGTGTGTTTTCATACAAAAACTGTTAATTACAACTAACTTTGTCCATCCGATTCGAACTTTGTTCTTTGATACGAAGTTCCACCAGAAGTGTGTTTTCATACAAAAACTGTTAATTACAACTAACTTTGTCCATCCGATTCGAACTTTGTTCGTTGATATGAAGTTCCACCAGAAGTGTGTTTTCATACAAAAACTGTTAATTACAACTAACTTTGTCCATCCGATTCGAACTTTGTTCTTTGATTTGAAGTTCCACCAGAAGTGTGTTTTCATACAAAAACTGTTAATTACAACTAACTTTGTCCATCCGATTCGAACTTTGTTCGTTGATATGAAGTTCCACCAGAAGTGTGTTTTCATACAAAAACTGTTAATTACAACTAACTTTGTCCATCCGATTCGAACTTTGTTCTTTGATACGAAGTTCCACCAGAAGTGTGTTTTCATACAAAAACTGTTAATTACAACTAACTTTGTCCATCCGATTCGAACTTTGTTCTTTGATTTGAAGTTCCACCAGAAGTGTGTTTTCATACAAAAACTGTTAATTACAACTAACTTTGTCCATCCGATTCGAACTTTGTTCGTTGATATGAAGTTCCACCAGAAGTGTGTTTTCATACAAAAACTGTTAATTACAACTAACTTTGTCCATCCGATTCGAACTTTGTTCTTTGATTTGAAGTTCCACCAGAAGTGTGTTTTCATACAAAAACTGTTAATTACAACTAACTTTGTCCATCCGATTCGAACTTTGTTCTTTGATACGAAGTTCCACCAGAAGTGTGTTTTCATACAAAAACTGTTAATTACAACTAACTTTGTCCATCCGATTCGAACTTTGTTCTTTGATTTGAAGTTCCACCAGAAGTGTGTTTTCATACAAAAACTGTTAATTACAACTAACTTTGTCCATCCGATTCGAACTTTGTTCGTTGATATGAAGTTCCACCAGAAGTGTGTTTTCATACAAAAACTGTTAATTACAACTAACTTTGTTAATCCAAAACGAACTTTGTTCGTTAATATGAAATTCCACTAGAAGTGTGTTTTCATACAAAAACTGTTAATTACAACTAAATTTGTCCATCCGATTCAAACTTTGTTCGTTGATATGAAGTTCCACTAGAAGTGTGTTTTCATACAAAAACTGTTAATTACAACTAACTTTGTCCATCCGATTCGAACTTTGTTCGTTGATATGAAGTTCCACTAGAAGTGTGTTTTCATACAAAAACTGTTAATTACAACTAACTTTGTCCATCCGATTCGAACTTTGTTCGTTGATATGAAGTTCCACCAGAAGTGTGTTTTCATACAAAAACTGTTAATTACAACTAACTTTGTCCATCCGATTCGAACTTTGTTCGTTGATATGAAGTTCCACCAGAAGTGTGTTTTCATACAAAAACTGTTAATTACAACTAACTTTGTTAATCCAAAACGAACTTTGTTCGTTAATATGAAATTCCACTAGAAGTGTGTTTTCATACAAAAACTGTTAATTACAACTAAATTTGTCCATCCGATTCAAACTTTGTTCGTTGATATGAAGTTCCACTAGAAGTGTGTTTTCATACAAAAACTGTTAATTACAACTAACTTTGTCCATCCGATTCGAACTTTGTTCGTTGATATGAAGTTCCACCAGAAGTGTGTTTTCATACAAAAACTGTTAATTACAACTAACTTTGTCCATCCGATTCGAACTTTGTTCGTTGATATGAAGTTCCACCAGAAGTGTGTTTTCATACAAAAACTGTTAATTACAACTAACTTTGTCCATCCGATTCGAACTTTGTTCTTTGATTTGAAGTTCCACCAGAAGTGTGTTTTCATACAAAAACTGTTAATTACAACTAACTTTGTCCATCCAAAACGAACTTTGTTCGTTAATATGAAGTTCCACTAGAAGTGTGTTTTCATACAAAAACTGTTAATTACAACTAACTTTGTCCATCCGATTCGAACTTTGTTCGTTGATATGAAGTTCCACCAGAAGTGTGTTTTCATACAAAAACTGTTAATTACAACTTACTTTGTCCATCCGATTCGAACTTTGTTCGTTGATATGAAGTTCCACTAGAAGTGTGTTTTCATACAAAAACTGTTAATTACAACTAACTTTGTCCATCCGATTCGAACTTTGTTCTTTGATTTGAAGTTCCACCAGAAGTGTGTTTTCATACAAAAACTGTTAATTACAACTAACTTTGTCCATCCGATTCGATCTTTGTTCTTTGATATGAAGTACCACCAGAAGTGTGTTTTTATACAAAAACTGTTAATTACAACTAACTTTGTCCATCCGATTCGAACTTTGTTCGTTGATATGAAGTTCCACTAGAAGTGTGTTTTCATACAAAAACTGTTAATTACAACTTACTTTGTCCATCCGATTCGAACTTTGTTCTTTGATTTGAAGTTCCACCAGAAGTGTGTTTTCATACAAAAACTGTTAATTACAACTAACTTTGTCCATCCGATTCGATCTTTGTTCTTTGATATGAAGTTCCACCAGAAGTGTGTTTTTATACAAAAACTGTTAATTACAACTAACTTTGTCCATCCGATTCGAACTTTGTTCGTTGATATGAAGTTCCACCAGAAGTGTGTTTTCATACAAAAACTGTTAATTACAACTAACTTTGTCCATCCGATTCGAACTTTGTTCGTTGATATGAAGTTCCACTAGAAGTGTGTTTTCATACAAAAACTGTTAATTACAACTTACTTTGTCCATCCGATTCGAACTTTGTTCTTTGATTTGAAGTTCCACCAGAAGTGTGTTTTCATACAAAAACTGTTAATTACAACTAACTTTGTCCATCCGATTCGATCTTTGTTCTTTGATATGAAGTTCCACCAGAAGTGTGTTTTTATACAAAAACTGTTAATTACAACTAACTTTGTCCATCCGATTCGAACTTTGTTCTTTGATTTGAAGTTCCACCAGAAGTGTGTTTTCATACAAAAACTGTTAATTACAACTAACTTTGTCCATCCGATTCGAACTTTGTTCGTTGATATGAAGTTCCACTAGAAGTGTGTTTTCATACAAAAACTGTTAATTACAACTTACTTTGTCCATCCGATTCGAACTTTGTTCTTTGATTTGAAGTTCCACCAGAAGTGTGTTTTCATACAAAAACTGTTAATTACAACTAACTTTGTCCATCCGATTCGATCTTTGTTCTTTGATATGAAGTTCCACCAGAAGTGTGTTTTTATACAAAAACTGTTAATTACAACTAACTTTGTCCATCCGATTCGAACTTTGTTCGTTGATATGAAGTTCCACTAGAAGTGTGTTTTCATACAAAAACTGTTAATTACAACTAACTTTGTCCATCCGATTCGAACTTTGTTCGTTGATATGAAGTTCCACCAGAAGTGTGTTTTCATACAAAAACTGTTAATTACAACTAACTTTGTCCATCCGATTCGAACTTTGTTCGTTGATATGAAGTTCCACTAGAAGTGTGTTTTCATACAAAAACTGTTAATTACAACTTACTTTGTCCATCCGATTCGAACTTTATTCTTTGATTTGAAGTTCCACCAGAAGTGTGTTTTCATACAAAAACTGTTAATTACAACTAACTTTGTCCATCCGATTCGAACTTTGTTCTTTGATTTGAAGTTCCACCAGAAGTGTGTTTTCATACAAAAACTGTTAATTACAACTAACTTTGTCCATCCGATTCGAACTTTGTTCGTTGATATGAAGTTCCACTAGAAGTGTGTTTTCATACAAAAACTGTTAATTACAACTTACTTTGTCCATCCGATTCGAACTTTGTTCTTTGATTTGAAGTTCCACCAGAAGTGTGTTTTCATACAAAAACTGTTAATTACAACTAACTTTGTCCATCCAAAACGAACTTTGTTCGTTGATATGAAGTTCCACTAGAAGTGTGTTTTCATACAAAAACTGTTAATTACAACTAACTTTGTCCATCCGATTCGAACTTTGTTCGTTGATATGAAGTTCCACTAGAAGTGTGTTTTCATACAAAAACTGTTAATTACAACTTACTTTGTCCATCCGATTCGAACTTTGTTCTTTGATTTGAAGTTCCACCAGAAGTGTGTTTTCATACAAAAACTGTTAATTACAACTAACTTTGTCCATCCGATTCGAACTTTGTTCTTTGATTTGAAGTTCCACCAGAAGTGTGTTTTCATACAAAAACTGTTAATTACAACTAACTTTGTCCATCCGATTCGAACTTTGTTCGTTGATATGAAGTTCCACTAGAAGTGTGTTTTCATACAAAAACTGTTAATTACAACTTACTTTGTCCATCCGATTCGAACTTTGTTCTTTGATTTGAAGTTCCACCAGAAGTGTGTTTTCATACAAAAACTGTTAATTACAACTAACTTTGTCCATCCGATTCGAACTTTGTTCTTTGATTTGAAGTTCCACCAGAAGTGTGTTTTCATACAAAAACTGTTAATTACAACTAACTTTGTCCATCCGATTCGAACTTTGTTCGTTGATATGAAGTTCCACTAGAAGTGTGTTTTCATACAAAAACTGTTAATTACAACTTACTTTGTCCATCCGATTCGAACTTTGTTCTTTGATTTGAAGTTCCACCAGAAGTGTGTTTTCATACAAAAACTGTTAATTACAACTAACTTTGTCCATCCAAAACGAACTTTGTTCGTTGATATGAAGTTCCACTAGAAGTGTGTTTTCATACAAAAACTGTTAATTACAACTAACTTTGTCCATCCGATTCGAACTTTGTTCGTTGATATGAAGTTCCACTAGAAGTGTGTTTTCATACAAAAACTGTTAATTACAACTAACTTTGTCCATCCGATTCGAACTTTGTTCTTTGATACGAAGTTCCACCAGAAGTGTGTTTTCATACAAAAACTGTTAATTACAACTAACTTTGTCCATCCAAAACGAACTTTGTTCGTTGATATGAAGTTCCACTAGAAGTGTGTTTTCATACAAAAACTGTTAATTACAACTAACTTTGTCCATCCGATTCGAACTTTGTTCGTTGATATGAAGTTCCACTAGAAGTGTGTTTTCATACAAAAACTGTTAATTACAACTAACTTTGTCCATCCGATTCGAACTTTGTTCTTTGATTTGAAGTTCCACCAGAAGTGTGTTTTCATACAAAAACTGTTAATTACAACTAACTTTGTCCATCCGATTCGAACTTTGTTCGTTGATATGAAGTTCCACCAGAAGTGTGTTTTCATACAAAAACTGTTAATTACAACTAACTTTGTCCATCCGATTCGAACTTTGTTCGTTGATATGAAGTTCCACCAGAAGTGTGTTTTCATACAAAAACTGTTAATTACAACTAACTTTGTCCATCCGATTCGAACTTTGTTCTTTGATACGAAGTTCCACCAGAAGTGTGTTTTCATACAAAAACTGTTAATTACAACTAACTTTGTCCATCCGATTCGAACTTTGTTCTTTGATTTGAAGTTCCACCAGAAGTGTGTTTTCATACAAAAACTGTTAATTACAACTAACTTTGTCCATCCGATTCGAACTTTGTTCGTTGATATGAAGTTCCACTAGAAGTGTGTTTTCATACAAAAACTGTTAATTACAACTTACTTTGTCCATCCGATTCGAACTTTGTTCTTTGATTTGAAGTTCCACCAGAAGTGTGTTTTTATACAAAAACTGTTAATTACAACTAACTTTGTCCATCCGATTCGAACTTTGTTCGTTGATATGAAGTTCCACTAGAAGTGTGTTTTCATACAAAAACTGTTAATTACAACTAACTTTGTCCATCCGATTCGAACTTTGTTCGTTGATATGAAGTTCCACCAGAAGTGTGTTTTCATACAAAAACTGTTAATTACAACTAACTTTGTCCATCCGATTCGAACTTTGTTCGTTGATATGAAGTTCCACTAGAAGTGTGTTTTCATACAAAAACTGTTAATTACAACTTACTTTGTCCATCCGATTCGAACTTTGTTCTTTGATTTGAAGTTCCACCAGAAGTGTGTTTTTATACAAAAACTGTTAATTACAACTAACTTTGTCCATCCGATTCGAACTTTGTTCGTTGATATGAAGTTCCACTAGAAGTGTGTTTTCATACAAAAACTGTTAATTACAACTAACTTTGTCCATCCGATTCGAACTTTGTTCGTTGATATGAAGTTCCACTAGAAGTGTGTTTTCATACAAAAACTGTTAATTACAACTAACTTTGTCCATCCGATTCGAACTTTGTTCGTTGATATGAAGTTCCACTAGAAGTGTGTTTTCATACAAAAACTGTTAATTACAACTTACTTTGTCCATCCGATTCGAACTTTGTTCTTTGATTTGAAGTTCCACCAGAAGTGTGTTTTCATACAAAAACTGTTAATTACAACTAACTTTGTCCATCCGATTCGAACTTTGTTCTTTGATTTGAAGTTCCACCAGAAGTGTGTTTTCATACAAAAACTGTTAATTACAACTAACTTTGTCCATCCGATTCGAACTTTGTTCGTTGATATGAAGTTCCACTAGAAGTGTGTTTTCATACAAAAACTGTTAATTACAACTAACTTTGTCCATCCGATTCGAACTTTGTTCGTTGATATGAAGTTCCACTAGAAGTGTGTTTTCATACAAAAACTGTTAATTACAACTTACTTTGTCCATCCGATTCGAACTTTGTTCTTTGATTTGAAGTTCCACCAGAAGTGTGTTTTCATACAAAAACTGTTAATTACAACTAACTTTGTCCATCCGATTCGAACTTTGTTCTTTGATTTGAAGTTCCACCAGAAGTGTGTTTTCATACAAAAACTGTTAATTACAACTAACTTTGTCCATCCGATTCGAACTTTGTTCGTTGATATGAAGTTCCACTAGAAGTGTGTTTTCATACAAAAACTGTTAATTACAACTAACTTTGTCCATCCGATTCGAACTTTGTTCTTTGATTTGAAGTTCCACCAGAAGTGTGTTTTCATACAAAAACTGTTAATTACAACTAACTTTGTCCATCCGATTCGAACTTTGTTCGTTGATATGAAGTTCCACTAGAAGTGTGTTTTCATACAAAAACTGTTAATTACAACTTACTTTGTCCATCCGATTCGAACTTTGTTCTTTGATTTGAAGTTCCACCAGAAGTGTGTTTTCATACAAAAACTGTTAATTACAACTAACTTTGTCCATCCAAAACGAACTTTGTTCGTTGATATGAAGTTCCACTAGAAGTGTGTTTTCATACAAAAACTGTTAATTACAACTAACTTTGTCCATCCGATTCGAACTTTGTTCGTTGATATGAAGTTCCACTAGAAGTGTGTTTTCATACAAAAACTGTTAATTACAACTAACTTTGTCCATCCGATTCGAACTTTGTTCTTTGATACGAAGTTCCACCAGAAGTGTGTTTTCATACAAAAACTGTTAATTACAACTAACTTTGTCCATCCGATTCGAACTTTGTTCTTTGATTTGAAGTTCCACCAGAAGTGTGTTTTCATACAAAAACTGTTAATTACAACTAACTTTGTCCATCCGATTCGAACTTTGTTCGTTGATATGAAGTTCCACCAGAAGTGTGTTTTCATACAAAAACTGTTAATTACAACTAACTTTGTCCATCCGATTCGAACTTTGTTCGTTGATATGAAGTTCCACCAGAAGTGTGTTTTCATACAAAAACTGTTAATTACAACTAACTTTGTCCATCCGATTCGAACTTTGTTCTTTGATACGAAGTTCCACCAGAAGTGTGTTTTCATACAAAAACTGTTAATTACAACTAACTTTGTCCATCCGATTCGAACTTTGTTCTTTGATTTGAAGTTCCACCAGAAGTGTGTTTTCATACAAAAACTGTTAATTACAACTAACTTTGTCCATCCGATTCGAACTTTGTTCGTTGATATGAAGTTCCACTAGAAGTGTGTTTTTATACAAAAACTGTTAATTACAACTAACTTTGTCCATCCGATTCGAACTTTGTTCTTTGATTTGAAGTTCCACCAGAAGTGTGTTTTCATACAAAAACTGTTAATTACAACTAACTTTGTCCATCCGATTCGAACTTTGTTCTTTGATACGAAGTTCCACCAGAAGTGTGTTTTCATACAAAAACTGTTAATTACAACTAACTTTGTCCATCCGATTCGAACTTTGTTCTTTGATTTGAAGTTCCACCAGAAGTGTGTTTTCATACAAAAACTGTTAATTACAACTAACTTTGTCCATCCGATTCGAACTTTGTTCGTTGATATGAAGTTCCACTAGAAGTGTGTTTTCATACAAAAACTGTTAATTACAACTTACTTTGTCCATCCGATTCGAACTTTGTTCTTTGATTTGAAGTTCCACCAGAAGTGTGTTTTCATACAAAAACTGTTAATTACAACTAACTTTGTCCATCCGATTCGAACTTTGTTCGTTGATATGAAGTTCCACTAGAAGTGTGTTTTCATACAAAAACTGTTAATTACAACTTACTTTGTCCATCCGATTCGAACTTTGTTCTTTGATTTGAAGTTCCACCAGAAGTGTGTTTTCATACAAAAACTGTTAATTACAACTAACTTTGTCCATCCGATTCGAACTTTGTTCGTTGATATGAAGTTCCACTAGAAGTGTGTTTTCATACAAAAACTGTTAATTACAACTTACTTTGTCCATCCGATTCGAACTTTGTTCTTTGATTTGAAGTTCCACCAGAAGTGTGTTTTCATACAAAAACTGTTAATTACAACTAACTTTGTCCATCCGATTCGAACTTTGTTCGTTGATATGAAGTTCCACTAGAAGTGTGTTTTCATACAAAAACTGTTAATTACAACTTACTTTGTCCATCCGATTCGAACTTTGTTCTTTGATTTGAAGTTCCACCAGAAGTGTGTTTTTATACAAAAACTGTTAATTACAACTAACTTTGTCCATCCGATTCGAACTTTGTTCGTTGATATGAAGTTCCACTAGAAGTGTGTTTTCATACAAAAACTGTTAATTACAACTTACTTTGTCCATCCGATTCGAACTTTGTTCTTTGATTTGAAGTTCCACCAGAAGTGTGTTTTCATACAAAAACTGTTAATTACAACTAACTTTGTCCATCCGATTCGAACTTTGTTCGTTGATATGAAGTTCCACTAGAAGTGTGTTTTCATACAAAAACTGTTAATTACAACTTACTTTGTCCATCCGATTCGAACTTTGTTCTTTGATTTGAAGTTCCACCAGAAGTGTGTTTTCATACAAAAACTGTTAATTACAACTAACTTTGTCCATCCGATTCGAACTTTGTTCGTTGATATGAAGTTCCACTAGAAGTGTGTTTTCATACAAAAACTGTTAATTACAACTTACTTTGTCCATCCGATTCGAACTTTGTTCTTTGATTTGAAGTTCCACCAGAAGTGTGTTTTTATACAAAAACTGTTAATTACAACTAACTTTGTCCATCCGATTCGAACTTTGTTCGTTGATATGAAGTTCCACTAGAAGTGTGTTTTCATACAAAAACTGTTAATTACAACTTACTTTGTCCATCCGATTCGAACTTTGTTCTTTGATTTGAAGTTCCACCAGAAGTGTGTTTTCATACAAAAACTGTTAATTACAACTAACTTTGTCCATCCGATTCGAACTTTGTTCGTTGATATGAAGTTCCACTAGAAGTGTGTTTTCATACAAAAACTGTTAATTACAACTTACTTTGTCCATCCGATTCGAACTTTGTTCTTTGATTTGAAGTTCCACCAGAAGTGTGTTTTCATACAAAAACTGTTAATTACAACTAACTTTGTCCATCCGATTCGAACTTTGTTCGTTGATATGAAGTTCCACTAGAAGTGTGTTTTCATACAAAAACTGTTAATTACAACTTACTTTGTCCATCCGATTCGAACTTTGTTCTTTGATTTGAAGTTCCACCAGAAGTGTGTTTTCATACAAAAACTGTTAATTACAACTAACTTTGTCCATCCGATTCGAACTTTGTTCGTTGATATGAAGTTCCACTAGAAGTGTGTTTTCATACAAAAACTGTTAATTACAACTTACTTTGTCCATCCGATTCGAACTTTGTTCTTTGATTTGAAGTTCCACCAGAAGTGTGTTTTTATACAAAAACTGTTAATTACAACTAACTTTGTCCATCCGATTCGAACTTTGTTCGTTGATATGAAGTTCCACTAGAAGTGTGTTTTCATACAAAAACTGTTAATTACAACTAACTTTGTCCATCCGATTCGAACTTTGTTCGTTGATATGAAGTTCCACCAGAAGTGTGTTTTCATACAAAAACTGTTAATTACAACTAACTTTGTCCATCCGATTCGAACTTTGTTCGTTGATATGAAGTTCCACTAGAAGTGTGTTTTCATACAAAAACTGTTAATTACAACTTACTTTGTCCATCCGATTCGAACTTTGTTCTTTGATTTGAAGTTCCACCAGAAGTGTGTTTTTATACAAAAACTGTTAATTACAACTAACTTTGTCCATCCGATTCGAACTTTGTTCGTTGATATGAAGTTCCACTAGAAGTGTGTTTTCATACAAAAACTGTTAATTACAACTAACTTTGTCCATCCGATTCGAACTTTGTTCGTTGATATGAAGTTCCACTAGAAGTGTGTTTTCATACAAAAACTGTTAATTACAACTAACTTTGTCCATCCGATTCGAACTTTGTTCGTTGATATGAAGTTCCACTAGAAGTGTGTTTTCATACAAAAACTGTTAATTACAACTTACTTTGTCCATCCGATTCGAACTTTGTTCTTTGATTTGAAGTTCCACCAGAAGTGTGTTTTCATACAAAAACTGTTAATTACAACTAACTTTGTCCATCCGATTCGAACTTTGTTCTTTGATTTGAAGTTCCACCAGAAGTGTGTTTTCATACAAAAACTGTTAATTACAACTAACTTTGTCCATCCGATTCGAACTTTGTTCGTTGATATGAAGTTCCACTAGAAGTGTGTTTTCATACAAAAACTGTTAATTACAACTTACTTTGTCCATCCGATTCGAACTTTGTTCTTTGATTTGAAGTTCCACCAGAAGTGTGTTTTCATACAAAAACTGTTAATTACAACTAACTTTGTCCATCCAAAACGAACTTTGTTCGTTGATATGAAGTTCCACTAGAAGTGTGTTTTCATACAAAAACTGTTAATTACAACTAACTTTGTCCATCCGATTCGAACTTTGTTCGTTGATATGAAGTTCCACTAGAAGTGTGTTTTCATACAAAAACTGTTAATTACAACTTACTTTGTCCATCCGATTCGAACTTTGTTCTTTGATTTGAAGTTCCACCAGAAGTGTGTTTTCATACAAAAACTGTTAATTACAACTAACTTTGTCCATCCGATTCGAACTTTGTTCTTTGATTTGAAGTTCCACCAGAAGTGTGTTTTCATACAAAAACTGTTAATTACAACTAACTTTGTCCATCCGATTCGAACTTTGTTCGTTGATATGAAGTTCCACTAGAAGTGTGTTTTCATACAAAAACTGTTAATTACAACTTACTTTGTCCATCCGATTCGAACTTTGTTCTTTGATTTGAAGTTCCACCAGAAGTGTGTTTTCATACAAAAACTGTTAATTACAACTAACTTTGTCCATCCGATTCGAACTTTGTTCTTTGATTTGAAGTTCCACCAGAAGTGTGTTTTCATACAAAAACTGTTAATTACAACTAACTTTGTCCATCCGATTCGAACTTTGTTCGTTGATATGAAGTTCCACTAGAAGTGTGTTTTCATACAAAAACTGTTAATTACAACTTACTTTGTCCATCCGATTCGAACTTTGTTCTTTGATTTGAAGTTCCACCAGAAGTGTGTTTTCATACAAAAACTGTTAATTACAACTAACTTTGTCCATCCAAAACGAACTTTGTTCGTTGATATGAAGTTCCACTAGAAGTGTGTTTTCATACAAAAACTGTTAATTACAACTAACTTTGTCCATCCGATTCGAACTTTGTTCGTTGATATGAAGTTCCACTAGAAGTGTGTTTTCATACAAAAACTGTTAATTACAACTAACTTTGTCCATCCGATTCGAACTTTGTTCTTTGATACGAAGTTCCACCAGAAGTGTGTTTTCATACAAAAACTGTTAATTACAACTAACTTTGTCCATCCGATTCGAACTTTGTTCTTTGATTTGAAGTTCCACCAGAAGTGTGTTTTCATACAAAAACTGTTAATTACAACTAACTTTGTCCATCCGATTCGAACTTTGTTCGTTGATATGAAGTTCCACCAGAAGTGTGTTTTCATACAAAAACTGTTAATTACAACTAACTTTGTCCATCCGATTCGAACTTTGTTCGTTGATATGAAGTTCCACCAGAAGTGTGTTTTCATACAAAAACTGTTAATTACAACTAACTTTGTCCATCCGATTCGAACTTTGTTCTTTGATACGAAGTTCCACCAGAAGTGTGTTTTCATACAAAAACTGTTAATTACAACTAACTTTGTCCATCCGATTCGAACTTTGTTCTTTGATTTGAAGTTCCACCAGAAGTGTGTTTTCATACAAAAACTGTTAATTACAACTAACTTTGTCCATCCGATTCGAACTTTGTTCGTTGATATGAAGTTCCACTAGAAGTGTGTTTTTATACAAAAACTGTTAATTACAACTAACTTTGTCCATCCGATTCGAACTTTGTTCTTTGATTTGAAGTTCCACCAGAAGTGTGTTTTCATACAAAAACTGTTAATTACAACTAACTTTGTCCATCCAAAACGAACTTTGTTCGTTGATATGAAGTTCCACCAGAAGTGTGTTTTCATACAAAAACTGTTAATTACAACTAACTTTGTCCATCCGATTCGAACTTTGTTCGTTGATATGAAGTTCCACCAGAAGTGTGTTTTCATACAAAAACTGTTAATTACAACTAACTTTGTCCATCCGATTCGAACTTTGTTCTTTGATACGAAGTTCCACCAGAAGTGTGTTTTCATACAAAAACTGTTAATTACAACTAACTTTGTCCATCCGATTCGAACTTTGTTCTTTGATTTGAAGTTCCACCAGAAGTGTGTTTTCATACAAAAACTGTTAATTACAACTAACTTTGTCCATCCGATTCGAACTTTGTTCGTTGATATGAAGTTCCACTAGAAGTGTGTTTTTATACAAAAACTGTTAATTACAACTAACTTTGTCCATCCGATTCGAACTTTGTTCGTTGATATGAAGTTCCACTAGAAGTGTGTTTTCATACAAAAACTGTTAATTACAACTAACTTTGTCCATCCGATTCGAACTTTGTTCTTTGATTTGAAGTTCCACCAGAAGTGTGTTTTCATACAAAAACTGTTAATTACAACTAACTTTGTCCATCCAAAACGAACTTTGTTCGTTGATATGAAGTTCCACTAGAAGTGTGTTTTCATACAAAAACTGTTAATTACAACTAACTTTGTCCATCCGATTCGAACTTTGTTCGTTGATATGAAGTTCCACCAGAAGTGTGTTTTCATACAAAAACTGTTAATTACAACTAACTTTGTCCATCCGATTCGAACTTTGTTCTTTGATTTGAAGTTCCACCAGAAGTGTGTTTTCATACAAAAACTGTTAATTACAACTAACTTTGTCCATCCGATTCGAACTTTGTTCGTTGATATGAAGTTCCACCAGAAGTGTGTTTTCATACAAAAACTGTTAATTACAACTAACTTTGTCCATCCGATTCGAACTTTGTTCTTTGATACGAAGTTCCACCAGAAGTGTGTTTTCATACAAAAACTGTTAATTACAACTAACTTTGTCCATCCGATTCGAACTTTGTTCGTTGATATGAAGTTCCACCAGAAGTGTGTTTTCATACAAAAACTGTTAATTACAACTAACTTTGTCCATCCGATTCGAACTTTGTTCTTTGATTTGAAGTTCCACCAGAAGTGTGTTTTCATACAAAAACTGTTAATTACAACTAACTTTGTCCATCCAAAACGAACTTTGTTCGTTAATATGAAATTCCCAAGAAGTGTGTTTTCATACAAAAACTGTTAATTACAACTAACTTTGTCCATCCGATTCGAACTTTTTTCTTTGATTTGAAGTTCCACCAGAAGTGTGTTTTCATACAAAAACTGTTAATTACAACTAACTTTGTCCATCCGATTCGAACTTTGTTCTTTGATACGAAGTTCCACCAGAAGTGTGTTTTCATACAAAAACTGTTAATTACAACTAACTTTGTCCATCCGATTCGAACTTTGTTCTTTGATTTGAAGTTCCACCAGAAGTGTGTTTTCATACAAAAACTGTTAATTACAACTAACTTTGTCCATCCGATTCGAACTTTGTTCGTTGATATGAAGTTCCACCAGAAGTGTGTTTTCATACAAAAACTGTTAATTACAACTAACTTTGTTAATCCAAAACGAACTTTGTTCGTTAATATGAAATTCCACTAGAAGTGTGTTTTCATACAAAAACTGTTAATTACAACTAAATTTGTCCATCCGATTCAAACTTTGTTCGTTGATATGAAGTTCCACTAGAAGTGTGTTTTCATACAAAAACTGTTAATTACAACTAACTTTGTCCATCCGATTCGAACTTTGTTCGTTGATATGAAGTTCCACTAGAAGTGTGTTTTCATACAAAAACTGTTAATTACAACTAACTTTGTCCATCCGATTCGAACTTTGTTCGTTGATATGAAGTTCCACCAGAAGTGTGTTTTCATACAAAAACTGTTAATTACAACTAACTTTGTCCATCCGATTCGAACTTTGTTCGTTGATATGAAGTTCCACCAGAAGTGTGTTTTCATACAAAAACTGTTAATTACAACTAACTTTGTTAATCCAAAACGAACTTTGTTCGTTAATATGAAATTCCACTAGAAGTGTGTTTTCATACAAAAACTGTTAATTACAACTAAATTTGTCCATCCGATTCAAACTTTGTTCGTTGATATGAAGTTCCACTAGAAGTGTGTTTTCATACAAAAACTGTTAATTACAACTAACTTTGTCCATCCGATTCGAACTTTGTTCGTTGATATGAAGTTCCACCAGAAGTGTGTTTTCATACAAAAACTGTTAATTACAACTAACTTTGTCCATCCGATTCGAACTTTGTTCGTTGATATGAAGTTCCACCAGAAGTGTGTTTTCATACAAAAACTGTTAATTACAACTAACTTTGTCCATCCGATTCGAACTTTGTTCTTTGATTTGAAGTTCCACCAGAAGTGTGTTTTCATACAAAAACTGTTAATTACAACTAACTTTGTCCATCCAAAACGAACTTTGTTCGTTAATATGAAGTTCCACTAGAAGTGTGTTTTCATACAAAAACTGTTAATTACAACTAACTTTGTCCATCCGATTCGATCTTTGTTCTTTGATATGAAGTTCCACCAGAAGTGTGTTTTCATACAAAAACTGTTAATTACAACTTACTTTGTCCATCCGATTCGAACTTTGTTCGTTTATATGAAGTTCCACTAGAAGTGTGTTTTCATACAAAAACTGTTAATTACAACTAACTTTGTCCATCCGATTCGAACTTTGTTCGTTGATATGAAGTTCCACTAGAAGTGTGTTTTCATACAAAAACTGTTAATTACAACTAACTTTGTCCATCCGATTCGAACTTTGTTCTTTGATAGGAAGTTCCACCAGAAGTGTGTTTTCATACAAAAACTGTTAATTACAACTAACTTTGTCCATCCGATTCGATCTTTGTTATTTGATATGAAGTACCACCAGAAGTGTGTTTTTATACAAAAACTGTTAATTACAACTAACTTTGTCCATCCGATTCGAACTTTGTTCGTTGATATGAAGTTCCACTAGAAGTGTGTTTTCATACAAAAACTGTTAATTACAACTTACTTTGTCCATCCGATTCGAACTTTGTTCTTTGATTTGAAGTTCCACCAGAAGTGTGTTTTCATACAAAAACTGTTAATTACAACTAACTTTGTCCATCCGATTCGATCTTTGTTCTTTGATATGAAGTTCCACCAGAAGTGTGTTTTTATACAAAAACTGTTAATTACAACTAACTTTGTCCATCCGATTCGAACTTTGTTCGTTGATATGAAGTTCCACTAGAAGTGTGTTTTCATACAAAAACTGTTAATTACAACTAACTTTGTCCATCCGATTCGAACTTTGTTCTTTGATTTGAAGTTCCACCAGAAGTGTGTTTTCATACAAAAACTGTTAATTACAACTAACTTTGTCCATCCGATTCGAACTTTGTTCGTTGATATGAAGTTCCACTAGAAGTGTGTTTTCATACAAAAACTGTTAATTACAACTTACTTTGTCCATCCGATTCGAACTTTGTTCTTTGATTTGAAGTTCCACCAGAAGTGTGTTTTCATACAAAAACTGTTAATTACAACTAACTTTGTCCATCCGATTCGATCTTTGTTCTTTGATATGAAGTTCCACCAGAAGTGTGTTTTTATACAAAAACTGTTAATTACAACTAACTTTGTCCATCCGATTCGAACTTTGTTCGTTGATATGAAGTTCCACTAGAAGTGTGTTTTCATACAAAAACTGTTAATTACAACTAACTTTGTCCATCCGATTCGAACTTTGTTCGTTGATATGAAGTTCCACCAGAAGTGTGTTTTCATACAAAAACTGTTAATTACAACTAACTTTGTCCATCCGATTCGAACTTTGTTCGTTGATATGAAGTTCCACTAGAAGTGTGTTTTCATACAAAAACTGTTAATTACAACTTACTTTGTCCATCCGATTCGAACTTTGTTCTTTGATTTGAAGTTCCACCAGAAGTGTGTTTTCATACAAAAACTGTTAATTACAACTAACTTTGTCCATCCGATTCGAACTTTGTTCTTTGATTTGAAGTTCCACCAGAAGTGTGTTTTCATACAAAAACTGTTAATTACAACTAACTTTGTCCATCCGATTCGAACTTTGTTCGTTGATATGAAGTTCCACTAGAAGTGTGTTTTCATACAAAAACTGTTAATTACAACTTACTTTGTCCATCCGATTCGAACTTTGTTCTTTGATTTGAAGTTCCACCAGAAGTGTGTTTTCATACAAAAACTGTTAATTACAACTAACTTTGTCCATCCAAAACGAACTTTGTTCGTTGATATGAAGTTCCACTAGAAGTGTGTTTTCATACAAAAACTGTTAATTACAACTAACTTTGTCCATCCGATTCGAACTTTGTTCGTTGATATGAAGTTCCACCAGAAGTGTGTTTTCATACAAAAACTGTTAATTACAACTAACTTTGTCCATCCGATTCGAACTTTGTTCTTTGATTTGAAGTTCCACCAGAAGTGTGTTTTCATACAAAAACTGTTAATTACAACTAACTTTGTCCATCCGATTCGAACTTTGTTCTTTGATTTGAAGTTCCACCAGAAGTGTGTTTTCATACAAAAACTGTTAATTACAACTAACTTTGTCCATCCGATTCGAACTTTGTTCGTTGATATGAAGTTCCACTAGAAGTGTGTTTTCATACAAAAACTGTTAATTACAACTTACTTTGTCCATCCGATTCGAACTTTGTTCTTTGATTTGAAGTTCCACCAGAAGTGTGTTTTCATACAAAAACTGTTAATTACAACTAACTTTGTCCATCCAAAACGAACTTTGTTCGTTGATATGAAGTTCCACTAGAAGTGTGTTTTCATACAAAAACTGTTAATTACAACTAACTTTGTCCATCCGATTCGAACTTTGTTCGTTGATATGAAGTTCCACCAGAAGTGTGTTTTCATACAAAAACTGTTAATTACAACTAACTTTGTCCATCCGATTCGAACTTTGTTCTTTGATACGAAGTTCCACCAGAAGTGTGTTTTCATACAAAAACTGTTAATTACAACTTACTTTGTCCATCCGATTCGAACTTTGTTCTTTGATTTGAAGTTCCACCAGAAGTGTGTTTTCATACAAAAACTGTTAATTACAACTAACTTTGTCCATCCGATTCGAACTTTGTTCGTTGATATGAAGTTCCACCAGAAGTGTGTTTTCATACAAAAACTGTTAATTACAACTAACTTTGTCCATCCGATTCGAACTTTGTTCGTTGATATGAAGTTCCACCAGAAGTGTGTTTTCATACAAAAACTGTTAATTACAACTAACTTTGTCCATCCGATTCGAACTTTGTTCTTTGATTTGAAGTTCCACCAGAAGTGTGTTTTCATACAAAAACTGTTAATTACAACTAACTTTGTCCATCCGATTCGAACTTTGTTCGTTGATATGAAGTTCCACTAGAAGTGTGTTTTTATACAAAAACTGTTAATTACAACTAACTTTGTCCATCCGATTCGAACTTTGTTCGTTGATATGAAGTTCCACTAGAAGTGTGTTTTCATACAAAAACTGTTAATTACAACTAACTTTGTCCATCCGATTCGAACTTTGTTCGTTGATATGAAGTTCCACCAGAAGTGTGTTTTCATACAAAAACTGTTAATTACAACTAACTTTGTCCATCCGATTCGAACTTTGTTCTTTGATTTGAAGTTCCACCAGAAGTGTGTTTTCATACAAAAACTGTTAATTACAACTAACTTTGTCCATCCGATTCGAACTTTGTTCGTTGATATGAAGTTCCACTAGAAGTGTGTTTTTATACAAAAACTGTTAATTACAACTAACTTTGTCCATCCGATTCGAACTTTGTTCGTTGATATGAAGTTCCACTAGAAGTGTGTTTTCATACAAAAACTGTTAATTACAACTAACTTTGTCCATCCGATTCGAACTTTGTTCGTTGATATGAAGTTCCACTAGAAGTGTGTTTTTATACAAAAACTGTTAATTACAACTAACTTTGTCCATCCGATTCGAACTTTGTTCGTTGATATGAAGTTCCACCAGAAGTGTGTTTTCATACAAAAACTGTTAATTACAACTAACTTTGTCCATCCGATTCGAACTTTGTTCTTTGATTTGAAGTTCCACCAGAAGTGTGTTTTCATACAAAAACTGTTAATTACAACTAACTTTGTCCATCCGATTCGAACTTTGTTCGTTGATATGAAGTTCCACTAGAAGTGTGTTTTCATACAAAAACTGTTAATTACAACTAACTTTGTCCATCCGATTCGAACTTTGTTCTTTGATACGAAGTTCCACCAGAAGTGTGTTTTCATACAAAAACTGTTAATTACAACTTACTTTGTCCATCCGATTCGAACTTTGTTCTTTGATTTGAAGTTCCACCAGAAGTGTGTTTTCATACAAAAACTGTTAATTACAACTAACTTTGTTAATCCAAAACGAACTTTGTTCGTTAATATGAAATTCCACTAGAAGTGTGTTTCCATACAAAAACTGTTAATTACAACTAAATTTGTCCATCCGATTCAAACTTTGTTCGTTGATATGAAGTTCCACTAGAAGTGTGTTTTCATACAAAAACTGTTAATTACAACTAACTTTGTCCATCCGATTCGAACTTTGTTCGTTGATATGAAGTTCCACCAGAAGTGTGTTTTCATACAAAAACTGTTAATTACAACTAACTTTGTCCATCCGATTCGAACTTTGTTCGTTGATATGAAGTTCCACCAGAAGTGTGTTTTCATACAAAAACTGTTAATTACAACTAACTTTGTCCATCCGATTCGAACTTTGTTCTTTGATTTGAAGTTCCACCAGAAGTGTGTTTTCATACAAAAACTGTTAATTACAACTAACTTTGTCCATCCAAAACGAACTTTGTTCGTTAATATGAAGTTCCACTAGAAGTGTGTTTTCATACAAAAACTGTTAATTACAACTAACTTTGTCCATCCGATTCGATCTTTGTTCTTTGATATGAAGTTCCACCAGAAGTGTGTTTTCATACAAAAACTGTTAATTACAACTTACTTTGTCCATCCGATTCGAACTTTGTTCGTTTATATGAAGTTCCACTAGAAGTGTGTTTTCATACAAAAACTGTTAATTACAACTAACTTTGTCCATCCGATTCGAACTTTGTTCGTTGATATGAAGTTCCACTAGAAGTGTGTTTTCATACAAAAACTGTTAATTACAACTAACTTTGTCCATCCGATTCGAACTTTGTTCTTTGATAGGAAGTTCCACCAGAAGTGTGTTTTCATACAAAAACTGTTAATTACAACTAACTTTGTCCATCCGATTCGATCTTTGTTATTTGATATGAAGTACCACCAGAAGTGTGTTTTTATACAAAAACTGTTAATTACAACTAACTTTGTCCATCCGATTCGAACTTTGTTCGTTGATATGAAGTTCCACTAGAAGTGTGTTTTCATACAAAAACTGTTAATTACAACTTACTTTGTCCATCCGATTCGAACTTTGTTCTTTGATTTGAAGTTCCACCAGAAGTGTGTTTTCATACAAAAACTGTTAATTACAACTAACTTTGTCCATCCGATTCGATCTTTGTTCTTTGATATGAAGTTCCACCAGAAGTGTGTTTTTATACAAAAACTGTTAATTACAACTAACTTTGTCCATCCGATTCGAACTTTGTTCGTTGATATGAAGTTCCACTAGAAGTGTGTTTTCATACAAAAACTGTTAATTACAACTAACTTTGTCCATCCGATTCGAACTTTGTTCTTTGATTTGAAGTTCCACCAGAAGTGTGTTTTCATACAAAAACTGTTAATTACAACTAACTTTGTCCATCCGATTCGAACTTTGTTCGTTGATATGAAGTTCCACCAGAAGTGTGTTTTCATACAAAAACTGTTAATTACAACTTACTTTGTCCATCCGATTCGAACTTTGTTCTTTGATTTGAAGTTCCACCAGAAGTGTGTTTTCATACAAAAACTGTTAATTACAACTAACTTTGTCCATCCGATTCGATCTTTGTTCTTTGATATGAAGTTCCACCAGAAGTGTGTTTTTATACAAAAACTGTTAATTACAACTAACTTTGTCCATCCGATTCGAACTTTGTTCGTTGATATGAAGTTCCACTAGAAGTGTGTTTTCATACAAAAACTGTTAATTACAACTAACTTTGTCCATCCGATTCGAACTTTGTTCGTTGATATGAAGTTCCACCAGAAGTGTGTTTTCATACAAAAACTGTTAATTACAACTAACTTTGTCCATCCGATTCGAACTTTGTTCGTTGATATGAAGTTCCACTAGAAGTGTGTTTTCATACAAAAACTGTTAATTACAACTTACTTTGTCCATCCGATTCGAACTTTGTTCTTTGATTTGAAGTTCCACCAGAAGTGTGTTTTCATACAAAAACTGTTAATTACAACTAACTTTGTCCATCCGATTCGAACTTTGTTCTTTGATTTGAAGTTCCACCAGAAGTGTGTTTTCATACAAAAACTGTTAATTACAACTAACTTTGTCCATCCGATTCGAACTTTGTTCGTTGATATGAAGTTCCACTAGAAGTGTGTTTTCATACAAAAACTGTTAATTACAACTTACTTTGTCCATCCGATTCGAACTTTGTTCTTTGATTTGAAGTTCCACCAGAAGTGTGTTTTCATACAAAAACTGTTAATTACAACTAACTTTGTCCATCCAAAACGAACTTTGTTCGTTGATATGAAGTTCCACTAGAAGTGTGTTTTCATACAAAAACTGTTAATTACAACTAACTTTGTCCATCCGATTCGAACTTTGTTCGTTGATATGAAGTTCCACCAGAAGTGTGTTTTCATACAAAAACTGTTAATTACAACTAACTTTGTCCATCCGATTCGAACTTTGTTCTTTGATTTGAAGTTCCACCAGAAGTGTGTTTTCATACAAAAACTGTTAATTACAACTAACTTTGTCCATCCGATTCGAACTTTGTTCTTTGATTTGAAGTTCCACCAGAAGTGTGTTTTCATACAAAAACTGTTAATTACAACTAACTTTGTCCATCCGATTCGAACTTAGTTCGTTGATATGAAGTTCCACTAGAAGTGTGTTTTCATACAAAAACTGTTAATTACAACTTACTTTGTCCATCCGATTCGAACTTTGTTCTTTGATTTGAAGTTCCACCAGAAGTGTGTTTTCATACAAAAACTGTTAATTACAACTAACTTTGTCCATCCAAAACGAACTTTGTTCGTTGATATGAAGTTCCACTAGAAGTGTGTTTTCATACAAAAACTGTTAATTACAACTAACTTTGTCCATCCGATTCGAACTTTGTTCGTTGATATGAAGTTCCACTAGAAGTGTGTTTTCATACAAAAACTGTTAATTACAACTAACTTTGTCCATCCGATTCGAACTTTGTTCTTTGATACGAAGTTCCACCAGAAGTGTGTTTTCATACAAAAACTGTTAATTACAACTTACTTTGTCCATCCGATTCGAACTTTGTTCTTTGATTTGAAGTTCCACCAGAAGTGTGTTTTCATACAAAAACTGTTAATTACAACTAACTTTGTCCATCCGATTCGAACTTTGTTCGTTGATATGAAGTTCCACCAGAAGTGTGTTTTCATACAAAAACTGTTAATTACAACTAACTTTGTCCATCCGATTCGAACTTTGTTCGTTGATATGAAGTTCCACCAGAAGTGTGTTTTCATACAAAAACTGTTAATTACAACTAACTTTGTCCATCCGATTCGAACTTTGTTCTTTGATTTGAAGTTCCACCAGAAGTGTGTTTTCATACAAAAACTGTTAATTACAACTAACTTTGTCCATCCGATTCGAACTTTGTTCGTTGATATGAAGTTCCACTAGAAGTGTGTTTTTATACAAAAACTGTTAATTACAACTAACTTTGTCCATCCGATTCGAACTTTGTTCGTTGATATGAAGTTCCACTAGAAGTGTGTTTTCATACAAAAACTGTTAATTACAACTAACTTTGTCCATCCGATTCGAACTTTGTTCGTTGATATGAAGTTCCACCAGAAGTGTGTTTTCATACAAAAACTGTTAATTACAACTAACTTTGTCCATCCGATTCGAACTTTGTTCTTTGATTTGAAGTTCCACCAGAAGTGTGTTTTCATACAAAAACTGTTAATTACAACTAACTTTGTCCATCCGATTCGAACTTTGTTCGTTGATATGAAGTTCCACTAGAAGTGTGTTTTTATACAAAAACTGTTAATTACAACTAACTTTGTCCATCCGATTCGAACTTTGTTCGTTGATATGAAGTTCCACTAGAAGTGTGTTTTCATACAAAAACTGTTAATTACAACTAACTTTGTCCATCCGATTCGAACTTTGTTCGTTGATATGAAGTTCCACTAGAAGTGTGTTTTTATACAAAAACTGTTAATTACAACTAACTTTGTCCATCCGATTCGAACTTTGTTCGTTGATATGAAGTTCCACCAGAAGTGTGTTTTCATACAAAAACTGTTAATTACAACTAACTTTGTCCATCCGATTCGAACTTTGTTCTTTGATTTGAAGTTCCACCAGAAGTGTGTTTTCATACAAAAACTGTTAATTACAACTAACTTTGTCCATCCGATTCGAACTTTGTTCGTTGATATGAAGTTCCACTAGAAGTGTGTTTTCATACAAAAACTGTTAATTACAACTAACTTTGTCCATCCGATTCGAACTTTGTTCTTTGATACGAAGTTCCACCAGAAGTGTGTTTTCATACAAAAACTGTTAATTACAACTTACTTTGTCCATCCGATTCGAACTTTGTTCTTTGATTTGAAGTTCCACCAGAAGTGTGTTTTCATACAAAAACTGTTAATTACAACTAACTTTGTCCATCCGATTCGAACTTTGTTCGTTGATATGAAGTTCCACCAGAAGTGTGTTTTCATACAAAAACTGTTAATTACAACTAACTTTGTCCATCCGATTCGAACTTTGTTCGTTGATATGAAGTTCCACCAGAAGTGTGTTTTCATACAAAAACTGTTAATTACAACTAACTTTGTCCATCCGATTCGAACTTTGTTCTTTGATTTGAAGTTCCACCAGAAGTGTGTTTTCATACAAAAACTGTTAATTACAACTAACTTTGTCCATCCGATTCGAACTTTGTTCGTTGATATGAAGTTCCACTAGAAGTGTGTTTTTATACAAAAACTGTTAATTACAACTAACTTTGTCCATCCGATTCGAACTTTGTTCGTTGATATGAAGTTCCACTAGAAGTGTGTTTTCATACAAAAACTGTTAATTACAACTAACTTTGTCCATCCGATTCGAACTTTGTTCTTTGATTTGAAGTTCCACCAGAAGTGTGTTTTCATACAAAAACTGTTAATTACAACTAACTTTGTCCATCCGATTCGAACTTTGTTCGTTGATATGAAGTTCCACTAGAAGTGTGTTTTCATACAAAAACTGTTAATTACAACTAACTTTGTCCATCCGATTCGAACTTTGTTCTTTGATACGAAGTTCCACCAGAAGTGTGTTTTCATACAAAAACTGTTAATTACAACTTACTTTGTCCATCCGATTCGAACTTTGTTCTTTGATTTGAAGTTCCACTAGAAGTGTGTTTTCATACAAAAACTGTTAATTACAACTAACTTTGTCCATCCGATTCGAACTTTGTTCGTTGATATGAAGTTCCACTAGAAGTGTGTTTTCATACAAAAACTGTTAATTACAACTAACTTTGTCCATCCGATTCGAACTTTGTTCTTTGATACGAAGTTCCACCAGAAGTGTGTTTTCATACAAAAACTGTTAATTACAACTTACTTTGTCCATCCGATTCGAACTTTGTTCTTTGATTTGAAGTTCCACTAGAAGTGTGTTTTCATACAAAAACTGTTAATTACAACTAACTTTGTCCATCCGATTCGAACTTTGTTCTTTGATACGAAGTTCCACCAGAAGTGTGTTTTCATACAAAGACTGTTAATTACAACTTACTTTGTCCATCCGATTCGAACTTTGTTCTTTGATACGAAGTTCCACCAGAAGTGTGTTTTCATACAAAAACTGTTAATTACAACTAACTTTGTCCATCCGATTCGAACTTTGTTCTTTGATTTGAAGTTCCACCAGAAGTGTGTTTTCATACAAAAACTGTTAATTACAACTAACTTTGTCCATCCGATTCGAACTTTGTTCGTTGATATGAAGTTCCACCAGAAGTGTGTTTTCATACAAAAACTGTTAATTACAACTAACTTTGTCCATCCGATTCGAACTTTGTTCTTTGATTTGAAGTTCCACCAGAAGTGTGTTTTCATACAAAAACTGTTAATTACAACTAACTTTGTCCATCCGATTCGAACTTTGTTCGTTGATATGAAGTTCCACTAGAAGTGTGTTTTTATACAAAAACTGTTAATTACAACTAACTTTGTCCATCCGATTCGAACTTTGTTCGTTGATATGAAGTTCCACTAGAAGTGTGTTTTCATACAAAAACTGTTAATTACAACTAACTTTGTCCATCCGATTCGAACTTTGTTCTTTGATTTGAAGTTCCACCAGAAGTGTGTTTTCATACAAAAACTGTTAATTACAACTAACTTTGTCCATCCGATTCGAACTTTGTTCGTTGATATGAAGTTCCACTAGAAGTGTGTTTTTATACAAAAACTGTTAATTACAACTAACTTTGTCCATCCGATTCGAACTTTGTTCTTTGATACGAAGTTCCACCAGAAGTGTGTTTTCATACAAAAACTGTTAATTACAACTTACTTTGTCCATCCGATTCGAACTTTGTTCTTTGATTTGAAGTTCCACCAGAAGTGTGTTTTCATACAAAAACTGTTAATTACAACTAACTTTGTCCATCCGATTCGAACTTTGTTCGTTGATATGAAGTTCCACTAGAAGTGTGTTTTCATACAAAAACTGTTAATTACAACTAACTTTGTCCATCCGATTCGAACTTTGTTCTTTGATACGAAGTTCCACCAGAAGTGTGTTTTCATACAAAAACTGTTAATTACAACTAACTTTGTCCATCCGATTCGAACTTTGTTCTTTGATACGAAGTTCCACCAGAAGTGTGTTTTCATACAAAAACTGTTAATTACAACTTACTTTGTCCATCCGATTCGAACTTTGTTCTTTGATACGAAGTTCCACCAGAAGTGTGTTTTCATACAAAAACTGTTAATTACAACTAACTTTGTCCATCCGATTCGAACTTTGTTCTTTGATTTGAAGTTCCACCAGAAGTGTGTTTTCATACAAAAACTGTTAATTACAACTAACTTTGTCCATCCGATTCGAACTTTGTTCGTTGATATGAAGTTCCACTAGAAGTGTGTTTTTATACAAAAACTGTTAATTACAACTAACTTTGTCCATCCGATTCGAACTTTGTTCGTTGATATGAAGTTCCACTAGAAGTGTGTTTTCATACAAAAACTGTTAATTACAACTAACTTTGTCCATCCGATTCGAACTTTGTTCTTTGATATGAAGTTCCACCAGAAGTGTGTTTTCATACAAAAACTGTTAATTACAACTAACTTTGTCCATCCGATTCGAACTTTGTTCTTTGATTTGAAGTTCCACCAGAAGTGTGTTTTCATACAAAAACTGTTAATTACAACTAACTTTGTCCATCCAAAACGAACTTTGTTCGTTGATATGAAGTTCCACTAGAAGTGTGTTTTCATACAAAAACTGTTAATTACAACTAACTTTGTCCATCCGATTCGAACTTTGTTCGTTGATATGAAGTTCCACCAGAAGTGTGTTTTCATACAAAAACTGTTAATTACAACTAACTTTGTCCATCCGATTCGAACTTTGTTCGTTGATATGAAGTTCCACTAGAAGTGTGTTTTCATACAAAAACTGTTAATTACAACTAACTTTGTCCATCCGATTCGAACTTTGTTCTTTGATTTGAAGTTCCACCAGAAGTGTGTTTTCATACAAAAACTGTTAATTACAACTAACTTTGTCCATCCGATTCGAACTTTGTTCGTTGATATGAAGTTCCACTAGAAGTGTGTTTTCATACAAAAACTGTTAATTACAACTAACTTTGTCCATCCGATTCGAACTTTGTTCTTTGATACGAAGTTCCACCAGAAGTGTGTTTTCATACAAAAACTGTTAATTACAACTTACTTTGTCCATCCGATTCGAACTTTGTTCTTTGATTTGAAGTTCCACTAGAAGTGTGTTTTCATACAAAAACTGTTAATTACAACTAACTTTGTCCATCCGATTCGAACTTTGTTCGTTGATATGAAGTTCCACTAGAAGTGTGTTTTCATACAAAAACTGTTAATTACAACTAACTTTGTCCATCCGATTCGAACTTTGTTCTTTGATACGAAGTTCCACCAGAAGTGTGTTTTCATACAAAAACTGTTAATTACAACTTACTTTGTCCATCCGATTCGAACTTTGTTCTTTGATTTGAAGTTCCACTAGAAGTGTGTTTTCATACAAAAACTGTTAATTACAACTAACTTTGTCCATCCGATTCGAACTTTGTTCTTTGATACGAAGTTCCACCAGAAGTGTGTTTTCATACAAAAACTGTTAATTACAACTTACTTTGTCCATCCGATTCGAACTTTGTTCTTTGATACGAAGTTCCACCAGAAGTGTGTTTTCATACAAAAACTGTTAATTACAACTAACTTTGTCCATCCGATTCGAACTTTGTTCTTTGATTTGAAGTTCCACCAGAAGTGTGTTTTCATACAAAAACTGTTAATTACAACTAACTTTGTCCATCCGATTCGAACTTTGTTCGTTGATATGAAGTTCCACTAGAAGTGTGTTTTTATACAAAAACTGTTAATTACAACTAACTTTGTCCATCCGATTCGAACTTTGTTCTTTGATACGAAGTTCCACCAGAAGTGTGTTTTCATACAAAAACTGTTAATTACAACTTACTTTGTCCATCCGATTCGAACTTTGTTCTTTGATTTGAAGTTCCACCAGAAGTGTGTTTTCATACAAAAACTGTTAATTACAACTAACTTTGTCCATCCGATTCGAACTTTGTTCGTTGATATGAAGTTCCACTAGAAGTGTGTTTTCATACAAAAACTGTTAATTACAACTAACTTTGTCCATCCGATTCGAACTTTGTTCTTTGATACGAAGTTCCACCAGAAGTGTGTTTTCATACAAAAACTGTTAATTACAACTTACTTTGTCCATCCGATTCGAACTTTGTTCTTTGATTTGAAGTTCCACTAGAAGTGTGTTTTCATACAAAAACTGTTAATTACAACTAACTTTGTCCATCCGATTCGAACTTTGTTCTTTGATACGAAGTTCCACCAGAAGTGTGTTTTCATACAAAAACTGTTAATTACAACTTACTTTGTCCATCCGATTCGAACTTTGTTCTTTGATACGAAGTTCCACCAGAAGTGTGTTTTCATACAAAAACTGTTAATTACAACTAACTTTGTCCATCCGATTCGAACTTTGTTCTTTGATTTGAAGTTCCACCAGAAGTGTGTTTTCATACAAAAACTGTTAATTACAACTAACTTTGTCCATCCGATTCGAACTTTGTTCGTTGATATGAAGTTCCACTAGAAGTGTGTTTTTATACAAAAACTGTTAATTACAACTAACTTTGTCCATCCGATTCGAACTTTGTTCGTTGATATGAAGTTCCACTAGAAGTGTGTTTTCATACAAAAACTGTTAATTACAACTAACTTTGTCCATCCGATTCGAACTTTGTTCTTTGATTTGAAGTTCCACCAGAAGTGTGTTTTCATACAAAAACTGTTAATTACAACTTACTTTGTCCATCCGATTCGAACTTTGTTCTTTGATACGAAGTTCCACCAGAAGTGTGTTTTCATACAAAAACTGTTAATTACAACTAACTTTGTCCATCCGATTCGAACTTTGTTCTTTGATTTGAAGTTCCACCAGAAGTGTGTTTTCATACAAAAACTGTTAATTACAACTAACTTTGTCCATCCGATTCGAACTTTGTTCTTTGATACGAAGTTCCACCAGAAGTGTGTTTTCATACAAAAACTGTTAATTACAACTAACTTTGTCCATCCAAAACGAACTTTGTTCGTTGATATGAAGTTCCACTAGAAGTGTGTTTTCATACAAAAACTGTTAATTACAACTAACTTTGTCCATCCGATTCGAACTTTGTTCTTTGATTTGAAGTTCCACCAGAAGTGTGTTTTCATACAAAAACTGTTAATTACAACTAACTTTGTCCATCCGATTCGAACTTTGTTCTTTGATACGAAGTTCCACCAGAAGTGTGTTTTCATACAAAAACTGTTAATTACAACTAACTTTGTCCATCCGATTCGAACTTTGTTCTTTGATTTGAAGTTCCACCAGAAGTGTGTTTTCATACAAAAACTGTTAATTACAACTAACTTTGTCCATCCGATTCGAACTTTGTTCGTTGATATGAAGTTCTACCAGAAGTGTGTTTTCATACAAAAACTGTTAATTACAACTAACTTTGTCCATCCGATTCGAAATTTGTTCTTTGATTTGAAGTTCCACCAGAAGTGTGTTTTCATACAAAAACTGTTAATTACAACTAACTTTGTCCATCCGATTCGAACTTTGTTCTTTGATTTGAAGTTCCACCAGAAGTGTGTTTTCATACAAAAACTGTTAATTACAACTAACTTTGTCCATCCGATTCGAACTTTGTTCGTTGATATGAAGTTCCACCAGAAGTGTGTTTTCATACAAAAACTGTTAATTACAACTAACTTTGTCCATCCGATTCGAACTTTGTTCGTTGATATGAAATTCCACTAGAAGTGTGTTTTCATACAAAAACTGTTAATTACAACTAAATTTGTCCATCCGATTCAAACTTTGTTCGTTGATATGAAGTTCCACTAGAAGTGTGTTTTCATACAAAAACTGTTAATTACAACTAACTTTGTCCATCCGATTCGAACTTTGTTCGTTGATATGAAGTTCCACCAGAAGTGTGTTTTCATACAAAAACTGTTAATTACAACTAACTTTGTTAATCCAAAACGAACTTTGTTCGTTAATATGAAATTCCACTAAAAGTGTGTTTTCATACAAAAACTGTTAATTACAACTAACTTTGTCCATCCGATTCGAACTTTGTTCGTTGATATGAAGTTCCACCAGAAGTGTGTTTTCATACAAAAACTGTTAATTACAACTAACTTTGTCCATCCGATTCGAACTTTGTTCGTTGATATGAAGTTCCACCAGAAGTGTGTTTTCATACAAAAACTGTTAATTACAACTAACTTTGTCCATCCGATTCGAACTTTGTTCGTTGATATGAAATTCCACTAGAAGTGTGTTTTCATACAAAAACTGTTAATTACAACTAAATTTGTCCATCCGATTCAAACTTTGTTCGTTGATATGAAGTTCCACTAGAAGTGTGTTTTCATACAAAAACTGTTAATTACAACTAACTTTGTCCATCCGATTCGAACTTTGTTCGTTGATATGAAGTTCCACCAGAAGTGTGTTTTCATACAAAAACTGTTAATTACAACTAACTTTGTTAATCCAAAACGAACTTTGTTCGTTAATATGAAATTCCACTAAAAGTGTGTTTTCATACAAAAACTGTTAATTACAACTAACTTTGTCCATCCGATTCGAACTTTGTTCGTTGATACGAAGTTCCACCAGAAGTGTGTTTTCATACAAAAACTGTTAATTACAACTAACTTTGTCCATCCGATTCGAACTTTGTTCTTTGATTTGAAGTTCCACCAGAAGTGTGTTTTCATACAAAAACTGTTAATTACAACTAACTTTGTCCATCCGATTCGAACTTTGTTCGTTGATATGAAGTTCTACCAGAAGTGTGTTTTCATACAAAAACTGTTAATTACAACTAACTTTGTCCATCCGATTCGAAATTTGTTCTTTGATTTGAAGTTCCACCAGAAGTGTGTTTTCATACAAAAACTGTTAATTACAACTAACTTTGTCCATCCGATTCGAACTTTGTTCTTTGATTTGAAGTTCCACCAGAAGTGTGTTTTCATACAAAAACTGTTAATTACAACTAACTTTGTCCATCCGATTCGAACTTTGTTCGTTGATATGAAATTCCACTAAAAGTGTGTTTTCATACAAAAACTGTTAATTACAACTAACTTTGTCCATCCGATTCAAACTTTGTTCGTTGATATGAAGTTCCACTAGAAGTGTGTTTTCATACAAAAACTGTTAATTACAACTAACTTTGTCCATCCGATTCGAACTTTGTTCGTTGATATGAAGTTCCACCAGAAGTGTGTTTTCATACAAAAACTGTTAATTACAACTAACTTTGTCCATCCGATTCGAACTTTGTTCGTTGATATGAAGTTCCACCAGAAGTGTGTTTTCATACAAAAACTGTTAATTACAACTAACTTTGTTAATCCAAAACGAACTTTGTTCGTTAATATGAAATTCCACTAAAAGTGTGTTTTCATACAAAAACTGTTAATTACAACTAACTTTGTCCATCCGATTCAAACTTTGTTCGTTGATATGAAGTTCCACTAGAAGTGTGTTTTCATACAAAAACTGTTAATTACAACTAACTTTGTCCATCCGATTCAAACTTTGTTCGTTGATATGAAGTTCCACTAGAAGTGTGTTTTCATACAAAAACTGTTAATTACAACTAACTTTGTCCATCCGATTCGAACTTTGTTCGTTGATATGAAGTTCCACCAGAAGTGTGTTTTCATACAAAAACTGTTAATTACAACTAACTTTGTCCATCCGATTCGAACTTTGTTCGTTGATATGAAGTTCCACTAGAAGTGTGTTTTCATACAAAAACTGTTAATTACAACTAACTTTGTCCATCCGATTCGAACTTTGTTCGTTGATATGAAGTTCCACCAGAAGTGTGTTTTCATACAAAAACTGTTAATTACAACTAACTTTGTTAATCCAAAACGAACTTTGTTCGTTAATATGAAATTCCACTAAAAGTGTGTTTTCATACAAAAACTGTTAATTACAACTAACTTTGTCCATCCGATTCAAACTTTGTTCGTTGATATGAAGTTCCACTAGAAGTGTGTTTTCATACAAAAACTGTTAATTACAACTAACTTTGTCCATCCGATTCGAACTTTGTTCGTTGATATGAAGTTCCACCAGAAGTGTGTTTTCATACAAAAACTGTTAATTACAACTTACTTTGTCCATCCGATTCGAACTTTGTTCTTTGATTTGAAGTTACACCAGAAGTGTGTTTTCATACAAAAACTGTTAATTACAACTAACTTTGTCCATCCGATTCGATCTTTGTTCTTTGATATGAAGTTCCACCAGAAGTGTGTTTTCATACAAAAACTGTTAATTACAACTAACTTTGTCCATCCGATTCGAACTTTGTTCGTTGATATGAAGTTCCACTAGAAGTGTGTTTTCATACAAAAACTGTTAATTACAACTAACTTTGTCCATCCAAAACGAACTTTGTTCGTTGATATGAAGTTCCACCAGAAGTGTGTTTTCATACAAAAACTGTTAATTACAACTAACTTTGTCCATCCGATTCGAACTTTGTTCTTTGATTTGAAGTTCCACCAGAAGTGTGTTTTCATACAAAAACTGTTAATTACAACTAACTTTGTTAATCCAAAACGAACTTTGTTCGTTAATATGAAATTCCACTAGAAGTGTGTTTTCATACAAAAACTGTTAATTACAACTAAATTTGTCCATCCGATTCAAACTTTGTTCGTTGATATGAAGTTCCACTAGAAGTGTGTTTTCATACAAAAACTGTTAATTACAACTAACTTTGTCCATCCGATTCGAACTTTGTACTTTGATTTGAAGTTCCACCAGAAGTGTGTTTTCATACAAAAACTGTTAATTACAACTAACTTTGTCCATCCGATTCGAACTTTGTTCGTTGATATGAAGTTCCACTAGAAGTGTGTTTTCATACAAAAACTGTTAATTACAACTTACTTTGTCCATCCGATTCGAACTTTGTTCTTTGATTTGAAGTTCCACCAGAAGTGTGTTTTCATACAAAAACTGTTAATTACAACTAACTTTGTCCATCCGATTCGATCTTTGTTCTTTGATATGAAGTTCCACCAGAAGTGTGTTTTCATACAAAAACTGTTAATTACAACTAACTTTGTCCATCCGATTCGAACTTTGTTCTTTGATTTGAAGTTCCAGCAGAAGTGTGTTTTCATACAAAAACTGTTAATTACAACTAACTTTGTCCATCCAAAACGAACTTTGTTCGTTGATATGAAGTTCCACCAGAAGTGTGTTTTCATACAAAAACTGTTAATTACAACTAACTTTGTCCATCCGATTCGAACTTTGTTCTTTGATTTGAAGTTCCACCAGAAGTGTGTTTTCATACAAAAACTGTTAATTACAACTAACTTTGTTAATCCAAAACGAACTTTGTTCGTTAATATGAAATTCCACTAGAAGTGTGTTTTCATACAAAAACTGTTAATTACAACTAAATTTGTCCATCCGATTCAAACTTTGTTCGTTGATATGAAGTTCCACTAGAAGTGTGTTTTCATACAAAAACTGTTAATTACAACTAACTTTGTCCATCCGATTCGAACTTTGTTCGTTGATATGAAGTTCCACCAGAAGTGTGTTTTCATACAAAAACTGTTAATTACAACTAACTTTGTCCATCCGATTCGAACTTTGTTCGTTGATATGAAGTTCCACTAGAAGTGTGTTTTCATACAAAAACTGTTAATTACAACTAACTTTGTCCATCCGATTCGAACTTTGTTCTTTGATTTGAAGTTCCACCAGAAGTGTTTTTTCATACAAAAACTGTTAATTACAACTAACTTTGTCCATCCAAAACGAACTTTGTTCGTTAATATGAAGTTCCACTAGAAGTGTGTTTTCATACAAAAACTGTTAATTACAACTTACTTTGTCCATCCGATTCGAACTTTGTTCGTTGATATGAAGTTCCACTAGAAGTGTGTTTTCATACAAAAACTGTTAATTACAACTAACTTTGTCCATCCGATTCGAACTTTGTTCGTTGATATGAAGTTCCACCAGAAGTGTGTTTTCATACAAAAACTGTTAATTACAACTAACTTTGTCCATCCGATTCGAACTTTGTTCGTTGATATGAAGTTCCACCAGAAGTGTGTTTTCATACAAAAACTGTTAATTACAACTAACTTTGTCCATCCGATTCGAACTTTGTTCTTTGATTTGAAGTTCCACCAGAAGTGTGTTTTCATACAAAAACTGTTAATTACAACTAACTTTGTCCATCCAAAACGAACTTTGTTCGTTAATATGAAGTTCCACTAGAAGTGTGTTTTCATACAAAAACTGTTAATTACAACTTACTTTGTCCATCCGATTCGAACTTTGTTCTTTGATTTGAAGTTCCACCAGAAGTGTGTTTTCATACAAAAACTGTTAATTACAACTAACTTTGTCCATCCGATTCGATCTTTGTTCTTTGATATGAAGTTCCACCAGAAGTGTGTTTTCATACAAAAACTGTTAATTACAACTAACTTTGTCCATCCGATTCGAACTTTGTTCGTTGATATGAAGTTCCACCAGAAGTGTGTTTTCATACAAAAACTGTTAATTACAACTAACTTTGTCCATCCGATTCGAACTTTGTTCGTTGATATGAAGTTCCACTAGAAGTGTGTTTTCATACAAAAACTGTTAATTACAACTAACTTTGTCCATCCGATTCGAACTTTGTTCTTTGATTTGAAGTTCCACCAGAAGTGTGTTTTCATACAAAAACTGTTAATTACAACTAACTTTGTTAATCCAAAACGAACTTTGCTCGTTAATATGAAATTCCACTAGAAGTGTGTTTTCATACAAAAACTGTTAATTACAACTTAATTTGTCCATCCGATTCAAACTTTGTTCGTTGATATGAAGTTCCACTAGAAGTGTGTTTTCATACAAAAACTGTTAATTACAACTAACTTTGTCCATCCGATTCGAACTTTGTTCGTTGATATGAAGTTCCACCAGAAGTGTGTTTTCATACAAAAACTGTTAATTACAACTAACTTTGTCCATCCGATTCGAACTTTGTTCGTTGATATGAAGTTCCACCAGAAGTGTGTTTTCATACAAAAACTGTTAATTACAACTAACTTTGTCCATCCGATTCGAACTTTGTTCTTTGATTTGAAGTTCCACCAGAAGTGTGTTTTCATACAAAAACTGTTAATTACAACTAACTTTGTCCATCCAAAACGAACTTTGTTCGTTAATATGAAGTTCCACTAGAAGTGTGTTTTCATACAAAAACTGTTAATTACAACTTACTTTGTCCATCCGATTCGAACTTTGTTCTTTGATTTGAATTTCCACCAGAAGTGTGTTTTCATACAAAAACTGTTAATTACAACTAACTTTGTCCATCCGATTCGATCTTTGTTCTTTGATATGAAGTTCCACCAGAAGTGTGTTTTCATACAAAAACTGTTAATTACAACTAACTTTGTCCATCCGATTCGAACTTTGTTCGTTGATATGAAGTTCCACCAGAAGTGTGTTTTCATACAAAAACTGTTAATTACAACTAACTTTGTCCATCCGATTCGAACTTTGTTCGTTGATATGAAGTTCCACCAGAAGTGTGTTTTCATACAAAAACTGTTAATTACAACTAACTTTGTCCATCCGATTCGAACTTTGTTCGTTGATATGAAGTTCCACCAGAAGTGTGTTTTCATACAAAAACTGTTAATTACAACTAACTTTGTCCATCCGATTCGAACTTTGTTCTTTGATTTGAAGTTCCACCAGAAGTGTGTTTTCATACAAAAACTGTTAATTACAACTAACTTTGTCCATCCAAAACGAACTTTGTTCGTTAATATGAAATTCCACTAGAAGTGTGTTTTCATACAAAAACTGTTAATTACAACTAACTTTGTCCATCCGATTCGAACTTTGTTCGTTGATATGAAGTTCCACTAGAAGTGTGTTTTCATACAAAAACTGTTAATTACAACTAACTTTGTCCATCCGATTCGAACTTTGTTCTTTGATTTGAAGTTCCACCAGAAGTGTGTTTTCATACAAAAACTGTTAATTACAACTAACTTTGTCCATCCGATTCGATCTTTGTTCTTTGATATGAAGTTCCACCAGAAGTGTGTTTTCATACAAAAACTGTTAATTACAACTTACTTTGTCCATCCGATTCGAACTTTGTTCTTTGATTTGAAGTTACACCAGAAGTGTGTTTTCATACAAAAACTGTTAATTACAACTAACTTTGTCCATCCGATTCGATCTTTGTTCTTTGATATGAAGTTCCACCAGAAGTGTGTTTTCATACAAAAACTGTTAATTACAACTAACTTTGTCCATCCGATTCGAACTTTGTTCGTTGATATGAAGTTCCACTAGAAGTGTGTTTTCATACAAAAACTGTTAATTACAACTAACTTTGTCCATCCAAAACGAACTTTGTTCGTTGATATGAAGTTCCACCAGAAGTGTGTTTTCATACAAAAACTGTTAATTACAACTAACTTTGTCCATCCGATTCGAACTTTGTTCTTTGATTTGAAGTTCCACCAGAAGTGTGTTTTCATACAAAAACTGTTAATTACAACTAACTTTGTTAATCCAAAACGAACTTTGTTCGTTAATATGAAATTCCACTAGAAGTGTGTTTTCATACAAAAACTGTTAATTACAACTAAATTTGTCCATCCGATTCAAACTTTGTTCGTTGATATGAAGTTCCACTAGAAGTGTGTTTTCATACAAAAACTGTTAATTACAACTAACTTTGTCCATCCGATTCGAACTTTGTACTTTGATTTGAAGTTCCACCAGAAGTGTGTTTTCATACAAAAACTGTTAATTACAACTAACTTTGTCCATCCGATTCGATCTTTGTTCTTTGATATGAAGTTCCACCAGAAGTGTGTTTTCATACAAAAACTGTTAATTACAACTAACTTTGTCCATCCGATTCGAACTTTGTTCTTTGATTTGAAGTTCCACCAGAAGTGTGTTTTCATACAAAAACTGTTAATTACAACTAACTTTGTCCATCCAAAACGAACTTTGTTCGTTGATATGAAGTTCCACCAGAAGTGTGTTTTCATACAAAAACTGTTAATTACAACTAACTTTGTCCATCCGATTCGAACTTTGTTCTTTGATTTGAAGTTCCACCAGAAGTGTGTTTTCATACAAAAACTGTTAATTACAACTAACTTTGTCCATCCGATTCGATCTTTGTTCTTTGATATGAAGTTCCACCAGAAGTGTGTTTTCATACAAAAACTGTTAATTACAACTAACTTTGTCCATCCGATTCGAACTTTGTTCTTTGATTTGAAGTTCCACCAGAAGTGTGTTTTCATACAAAAACTGTTAATTACAACTAACTTTGTTAATCCAAAACGAACTTTGTTCGTTAATATGAAATTCCACTAGAAGTGTGTTTTCATACAAAAACTGTTAATTACAACTAAATTTGTCCATCCGATTCAAACTTTGTTCGTTGATATGAAGTTCCACTAGAAGTGTGTTTTCATACAAAAACTGTTAATTACAACTAACTTTGTCCATCCGATTCGAACTTTGTTCGTTGATATGAAGTTCCACCAGAAGTGTGTTTTCATACAAAAACTGTTAATTACAACTAACTTTGTCCATCCGATTCGAACTTTGTTCGTTGATATGAAGTTCCACTAGAAGTGTGTTTTCATACAAAAACTGTTAATTACAACTAACTTTGTCCATCCGATTCGAACTTTGTTCTTTGATTTGAAGTTCCACCAGAAGTGTTTTTTCATACAAAAACTGTTAATTACAACTAACTTTGTCCATCCAAAACGAACTTTGTTCGTTAATATGAAGTTCCACTAGAAGTGTGTTTTCATACAAAAACTGTTAATTACAACTTACTTTGTCCATCCGATTCGAACTTTGTTCGTTGATATGAAGTTCCACTAGAAGTGTGTTTTCATACAAAAACTGTTAATTACAACTAACTTTGTCCATCCGATTCGAACTTTGTTCGTTGATATGAAGTTCCACCAGAAGTGTGTTTTCATACAAAAACTGTTAATTACAACTAACTTTGTCCATCCGATTCGAACTTTGTTCGTTGATATGAAGTTCCACCAGAAGTGTGTTTTCATACAAAAACTGTTAATTACAACTAACTTTGTCCATCCGATTCGAACTTTGTTCTTTGATTTGAAGTTCCACCAGAAGTGTGTTTTCATACAAAAACTGTTAATTACAACTAACTTTGTCCATCCAAAACGAACTTTGTTCGTTAATATGAAGTTCCACTAGAAGTGTGTTTTCATACAAAAACTGTTAATTACAACTTACTTTGTCCATCCGATTCGAACTTTGTTCTTTGATTTGAAGTTCCACCAGAAGTGTGTTTTCATACAAAAACTGTTAATTACAACTAACTTTGTCCATCCGATTCGATCTTTGTTCTTTGATATGAAGTTCCACCAGAAGTGTGTTTTCATACAAAAACTGTTAATTACAACTAACTTTGTCCATCCGATTCGAACTTTGTTCGTTGATATGAAGTTCCACCAGAAGTGTGTTTTCATACAAAAACTGTTAATTACAACTAACTTTGTCCATCCGATTCGAACTTTGTTCGTTGATATGAAGTTCCACTAGAAGTGTGTTTTCATACAAAAACTGTTAATTACAACTAACTTTGTCCATCCGATTCGAACTTTGTTCTTTGATTTGAAGTTCCACCAGAAGTGTGTTTTCATACAAAAACTGTTAATTACAACTAACTTTGTTAATCCAAAACGAACTTTGCTCGTTAATATGAAATTCCACTAGAAGTGTGTTTTCATACAAAAACTGTTAATTACAACTTAATTTGTCCATCCGATTCAAACTTTGTTCGTTGATATGAAGTTCCACTAGAAGTGTGTTTTCATACAAAAACTGTTAATTACAACTAACTTTGTCCATCCGATTCGAACTTTGTTCGTTGATATGAAGTTCCACCAGAAGTGTGTTTTCATACAAAAACTGTTAATTACAACTAACTTTGTCCATCCGATTCGAACTTTGTTCGTTGATATGAAGTTCCACCAGAAGTGTGTTTTCATACAAAAACTGTTAATTACAACTAACTTTGTCCATCCGATTCGAACTTTGTTCTTTGATTTGAAGTTCCACCAGAAGTGTGTTTTCATACAAAAACTGTTAATTACAACTAACTTTGTCCATCCAAAACGAACTTTGTTCGTTAATATGAAGTTCCACTAGAAGTGTGTTTTCATACAAAAACTGTTAATTACAACTTACTTTGTCCATCCGATTCGAACTTTGTTCTTTGATTTGAAGTTCCACCAGAAGTGTGTTTTCATACAAAAACTGTTAATTACAACTAACTTTGTCCATCCGATTCGATCTTTGTTCTTTGATATGAAGTTCCACCAGAAGTGTGTTTTCATACAAAAACTGTTAATTACAACTAACTTTGTCCATCCGATTCGAACTTTGTTCGTTGATATGAAGTTCCACCAGAAGTGTGTTTTCATACAAAAACTGTTAATTACAACTAACTTTGTCCATCCGATTCGAACTTTGTTCGTTGATATGAAGTTCCACCAGAAGTGTGTTTTCATACAAAAACTGTTAATTACAACTAACTTTGTCCATCCGATTCGAACTTTGTTCGTTGATATGAAGTTCCACCAGAAGTGTGTTTTCATACAAAAACTGTTAATTACAACTAACTTTGTCCATCCGATTCGAACTTTGTTCTTTGATTTGAAGTTCCACCAGAAGTGTGTTTTCATACAAAAACTGTTAATTACAACTAACTTTGTCCATCCAAAACGAACTTTGTTCGTTAATATGAAATTCCACTAGAAGTGTGTTTTCATACAAAAACTGTTAATTACAACTAACTTTGTCCATCCGATTCGAACTTTGTTCGTTGATATGAAGTTCCACTAGAAGTGTGTTTTCATACAAAAACTGTTAATTACAACTAACTTTGTCCATCCGATTCGAACTTTGTTCTTTGATTTGAATTTCCACCAGAAGTGTGTTTTCATACAAAAACTGTTAAATACAACTAACTTTGTCCATCCGATTCGAACTTTGTTCGTTGATATGAAGTTCCACTAGAAGTGTGTTTTCATACAAAAACTGTTAATTACAACTTACTTTGTCCATCCGATTCGAACTTTGTTCTTTGATTTGAAGTTCCACCAGAAGTGTGTTTTCATACAAAAACTGTTAATTACAACTAACTTTGTCCATCCGATTCGAACTTTGTTCGTTGATATGAAGTTCCACTAGAAGTGTGTTTTCATACAAAAACTGTTAATTACAACTAACTTTGTCCATCCGATTCGAACTTTGTTCGTTAATATGAAGTTCCACTAGAAGTGTGTTTTCATACAAAAACTGTTAATTACAACTTACTTTGTCCATCCGATTCGAACTTTGTTCTTTGATTTGAAGTTCCACCAGAAGTGTGTTTTCATACAAAAACTGTTAATTACAACTAACTTTGTCCATCCAAAACGAACTTTGTTCGTTGATATGAAGTTCCACCAGAAGTGTGTTTTCATACAAAAACTGTTAATTACAACTTACTTTGTCCATCCGATTCGAACTTTGTTCGTTGATATGAAGTTCCACCAGAAGTGTGTTTTCATACAAAAACTGTTAATTACAACTAACTTTGTCCATCCAAAACGAACTTTGTTCGTTAATAAGAAATTCCACTAGAAGTGTGTTTTCATACAAAAACTGTTAATTACAACTAACTTTGTCCATCCGATTCGAACTTTGTTCGTTGATATGAAGTTCCACTAGAAGTGTGTTTTCATACAAAAACTGTTAATTACAACTTACTTTGTCCATCCGATTCGAACTTTGTTCTTTGATTTGAAGTTCCACCAGAAGTGTGTTTTCATACAAAAACTGTTAATTACAACTAACTTTGTCCATCCGATTCGAACTTTGTTCGTTGATATGAAGTTCCACTAGAAGTGTGTTTTCATACAAAAACTGTTAATTACAACTAACTTTGTCCATCCGATTCGAACTTTGTTCGTTAATATGAAGTTCCACTAGAAGTGTGTTTTCATACAAAAACTGTTAATTAGAACTAACTTTGTCCATCCGATTCGAACTTTGTTCTTTGATTTGAAGTTCCACCAGAAGTGTGTTTTCATACAAAAACTGTTAATTACAACTAACTTTGTCCATCCAAAACGAACTTTGTTCGTTGATATGAAGTTCCACCAGAAGTGTGTTTTCATACAAAAACTGTTAATTACAACTAACTTTGTCCATCCGATTCGAACTTTGTTCTTTGATTTGAAGTTCCACCAGAAGTGTGTTTTCATACAAAAACTGTTAATTACAACTAACTTTGTCCATCCAAAACGAACTTTGTTCGTTAATATGAAATTCCACTAGAAGTGTGTTTTCATACAAAAACTGTTAATTACAACTAACTTTGTCCATCCGATTCGAACTTTGTTCGTTGATATGAAGTTCCACTAGAAGTGTGTTTTCATACAAAAACTGTTAATTACAACTAACTTTGTCCATCCGATTCGAACTTTGTTCTTTGATTTGAAGTTCCACCAGAAGTGTGTTTTCATACAAAAACTGTTAATTACAACTAACTTTGTCCATCCGATTCGAACTTTGTTCGTTGATATGAAGTTCCACTAGAAGTGTGTTTTCATACAAAAACTGTTAATTACAACTTACTTTGTCCATCCGATTCGAACTTTGTTCGTTAATATGAAATTCCACTAGAAGTGTGTTTTCATACAAAAACTGTTAATTACAACTAAATTTGTCCATCCGATTCAAACTTTGTTCGTTGATATGAAGTTCCACTAGAAGTGTGTTTTCATACAAAAACTGTTAATTACAACTAACTTTGTCCATCCGATTCGAACTTTGTTCGTTAATATGAAGTTCCACTAGAAGTGTGTTTTCATACAAAAACTGTTAATTACAACTTACTTTGTCCATCCGATTCGAACTTTGTTCTTTGATTTGAAGTTCCACCAGAAGTGTGTTTTCATACAAAAACTGTTAATTACAACTTACTTTGTCCATCCGATTCGAACTTTGTTCTTTGATTTGAAGTTCCACCAGAAGTGTGTTTTCATACAAAAACTGTTAATTACAACTAACTTTGTCCATCCAAAACGAACTTTGTTCGTTGATATGAAGTTCCACTAGAAGTGTGTTTTCATACAAAAACTGTTAATTACAACTAACTTTGTCCATCCGATTCGAACTTTGTTCGTTGATATGAAGTTCCACCAGAAGTGTGTTTTCATACAAAAACTGTTAATTACAACTAACTTTGTCCATCCGATTCGAACTTTGTTCGTTGATATGAAGTTCCACTAGAAGTGTGTTTTCATACAAAAACTGTTAATTACAACTAACTTTGTCCATCCGATTCGAACTTTGTTCTTTGATTTGAAGTTCCACCAGAAGTGTGTTTTCATACAAAAACTGTTAATTACAACTAAATTTGTCCATCCGATTCAAACTTTGTTCGTTGATATGAAGTTCCACTAGAAGTGTGTTTTCATACAAAAACTGTTAATTACAACTAACTTTGTCCATCCGATTCGAACTTTGTTCGTTGATATGAAGTTCCACCAGAAGTGTGTTTTCATACAAAAACTGTTAATTACAACTAACTTTGTCCATCCGATTCGAACTTTGTTCGTTGATATGAAGTTCCACTAGAAGTGTGTTTTCATACAAAAACTGTTAATTACAACTAACTTTGTCCATCCGATTCGAACTTTGTTCTTTGATATGAAGTTCCACCAGAAGTGTGTTTTCATACAAAAACTGTTAATTACAACTAACTTTGTTAATCCAAAACGAACTTTGTTCGTTAATATGAAATTCCACTAGAAGTGTGTTTTCATACAAAAACTGTTAATTACAACTAAATTTGTCCATCCGATTCAAACTTTGTTCGTTGATATGAAGTTCCACTAGAAGTGTGTTTTCATACAAAAACTGTTAATTACAACTAACTTTGTCCATCCGATTCGAACTTTGTTCGTTGATATGAAGTTCCACCAGAAGTGTGTTTTCATACAAAAACTGTTAATTACAACTAACTTTGTCCATCCGATTCGAACTTTGTTCGTTGATATGAAGTTCCACCAGAAGTGTGTTTTCATACAAAAACTGTTAATTACAACTAACTTTGTCCATCCGATTCGAACTTTGTTCTTTGATTTGAAGTTCCACCAGAAGTGTGTTTTCATACAAAAACTGTTAATTACAACTAACTTTGTCCATCCAAAACGAACTTTGTTCGTTGATATGAAGTTCCACTAGAAGTGTGTTTTCATACAAAAACTGTTAATTACAACTAACTTTGTCCATCCGATTCGAACTTTGTTCTTTGATTTGAAGTTCCACCAGAAGTGTGTTTTCATACAAAAACTGTTAATTACAACTAACTTTGTTAATCCAAAACGAACTTTGTTCGTTAATATGAAATTCCACTAGAAGTGTGTTTTCATACAAAAACTGTTAATTACAACTAAATTTGTCCATCTGATTCAAACTTTGTTCGTTGATATGAAGTTCCACTAGAAGTGTGTTTTCATACAAAAACTGTTAATTACAACTTACTTTGTCCATCCGATTCGAACTTTGTTCGTTGATATGAAGTTCCACCAGAAGTGTGTTTTCATACAAAAACTGTTAATTACAACTAACTTTGTCCATCCGATTCGAACTTTGTTCGTTGATATGAAGTTCCACCAGAAGTGTGTTTTCATACAAAAACTGTTAATTACAACTAACTTTGTCCATCCGATTCGAACTTTATTCTTTGATTTGAAGTTCCACCAGAAGTGTGTTTTCATACAAAAACTGTTAATTACAACTAATTTTTTCCATCCAAAACGAACTTTGTTCGTTAATATGAAGTTCCACTAGAAGTGTGTTTTCATACAAAAACTGTTAATTACAACTTACTTTGTCCATCCGATTCGAACTTTGTTCGTTGATATGAAGTTCCACCAGAAGTGTGTTTTCATACAAAAACTGTTAATTACAACTAACTTTGTCCATCCGATTCGAACTTTGTTCGTTGATATGAAGTTCCACTAGAAGTGTGTTTTCATACAAAAACTGTTAATGACAACTTACTTTGTCCATCCGATTCGAACTTTGTTCTTTGATTTGAAGTTCCACCAGAAGTGTGTTTTCATACAAAAACTGTTAATTACAACTAACTTTGTCCATCCGATTCGAACTTTGTTCGTTGATATGAAGTTCCACCAGAAGTGTGTTTTCATACAAAAACTGTTAATTACAACTAACTTTGTTAATCCAAAACGAACTTTGTTCGTTAATATGAAATTCCACTAGAAGTGTGTTTTCATACAAAAACTGTTAATTACAACTAAATTTGTCCATCCGATTCAAACTTTGTTCGTTGATATGAAGTTCCACTAGAAGTGTGTTTTCATACAAAAACTGTTAATTACAACTAACTTTGTCCATCCGATTCGAACTTTGTTCGTTGATATGAAGTTCCACCAGAAGTGTGTTTTCATACAAAAACTGTTAATTACAACTAACTTTGTCCATCCGATTCGAACTTTGTTCTTTGATTTGAAGTTCCACCAGAAGTGTGTTTTCATACAAAAACTGTTAATTACAACTAACTTTGTTAATCCAAAACGAACTTTGTTCGTTAATATGAAATTCCACTAGAAGTGTGTTTTCATACAAAAACTGTTAATTACAACTAACTTTGTCCATCCGATTCGATCTTTGTTCTTTGATATGAAGTTCCACCAGAAGTGTGTTTTCATACAAAAACTGTTAATTACAACTAACTTTGTCCATCCGATTCGAACTTTGTTCGTTGATATGAAGTTCCACTAGAAGTGTGTTTTCATACAAAAACTGTTAATTACAACTAACTTTGTCCATCCGATTCGAACTTTGTTCGTTGATATGAAGTTCCACCAGAAGTGTGTTTTCATACAAAAACTGTTAATTACAACTAACTTTGTCCATCCGATTCGAACTTTGTTCGTTGATATGAAATTCCACTAGAAGTGTGTTTTCATACAAAAACTGTTAATTACAACTAACTTTGTCCATCCGATTCGAACTTTGTTCTTTGATTTGAAGTTCCACCAGAAGTGTGTTTTCATACAAAAACTGTTAATTACAACTAACTTTGTCCATCCAAAACGAACTTTGTTCGTTGATATGAAGTTCCACTAGAAGTGTGTTTTCATACAAAAACTGTTAATTACAACTAACTTTGTCCATCCGATTCGAACTTTGTTCGTTGATATGAAGTTCCACCAGAAGTGTGTTTTCATACAAAAACTGTTAATTACAACTAACTTTGTCCCTCCGATTCGAACTTTGTTCTTTGATTTGAAGTTCCACCAGAAGTGTGTTTTCATACAAAAACTGTTAATTACAACTAACTTTGTCCATCCGATTCGAACTTTGTTCGTTGAAATGAAGTTCCACCAGAAGTGTGTTTTCATACAAAAACTGTTAATTACAACTAACTTTGTCCATCCGATTCGAACTTTGTTCTTTGATTTGAAGTTCCACCAGAAGTGTGTTTTCATACAAAAACTGTTAATTACAACTAACTTTGTCCATCCGATTCGAACTTTGTTCGTTGATATGAAGTTCCACCAGAAGTGTGTTTTCATACAAAAACTGTTAATTACAACTAACTTTGTCCATCCGATTCGAACTTTGTTCGTTGATATGAAGTTCCACTAGAAGTGTGTTTTCATACAAAAACTGTTAATTACAACTAAATTTGTCCATCCGATTCAAACTTTGTTCGTTGATATGAAGTTCCACTAGAAGTGTGTTTTCATACAAAAACTGTTAATTACAACTAACTTTGTCCATCCGATTCGAACTTTGTTCGTTGATATGAAGTTCCACCAGAAGTGTGTTTTCATACAAAAACTGTTAATTACAACTAACTTTGTCCATCCGATTCGAACTTTGTTCGTTGATATGAAGTTCCACCAGAAGTGTGTTTTCATACAAAAACTGTTAATTACAACTAACTTTGTCCATCCGATTCGAACTTTGTTCTTTGATTTGAAGTTCCACCAGAAGTGTGTTTTCATACAAAAACTGTTAATTACAACTAACTTTGTCCATCCAAAACGAACTTTGTTCGTTGATATGAAGTTCCACTAGAAGTGTGTTTTCATACAAAAACTGTTAATTACAACTAACTTTGTCCATCCGATTCGAACTTTGTTCTTTGATTTGAAGTTCCACCAGAAGTGTGTTTTCATACAAAAACTGTTAATTACAACTAACTTTGTTAATCCAAAACGAACTTTGTTCGTTAATATGAAATTCCACTAGAAGTGTGTTTTCATACAAAAACTGTTAATTACAACTAAATTTGTCCATCTGATTCAAACTTTGTTCGTTGATATGAAGTTCCACTAGAAGTGTGTTTTCATACAAAAACTGTTAATTACAACTTACTTTGTCCATCCGATTCGAACTTTGTTCGTTGATATGAAGTTCCACCAGAAGTGTGTTTTCATACAAAAACTGTTAATTACAACTAACTTTGTCCATCCGATTCGAACTTTGTTCGTTGATATGAAGTTCCACCAGAAGTGTGTTTTCATACAAAAACTGTTAATTACAACTAACTTTGTCCATCCGATTCGAACTTTATTCTTTGATTTGAAGTTCCACCAGAAGTGTGTTTTCATACAAAAACTGTTAATTACAACTAATTTTTTCCATCCAAAACGAACTTTGTTCGTTAATATGAAGTTCCACTAGAAGTGTGTTTTCATACAAAAACTGTTAATTACAACTTACTTTGTCCATCCGATTCGAACTTTGTTCGTTGATATGAAGTTCCACCAGAAGTGTGTTTTCATACAAAAACTGTTAATTACAACTAACTTTGTCCATCCGATTCGAACTTTGTTCGTTGATATGAAGTTCCACTAGAAGTGTGTTTTCATACAAAAACTGTTAATGACAACTTACTTTGTCCATCCGATTCGAACTTTGTTCTTTGATTTGAAGTTCCACCAGAAGTGTGTTTTCATACAAAAACTGTTAATTACAACTAACTTTGTCCATCCGATTCGAACTTTGTTCGTTGATATGAAGTTCCACCAGAAGTGTGTTTTCATACAAAAACTGTTAATTACAACTAACTTTGTTAATCCAAAACGAACTTTGTTCGTTAATATGAAATTCCACTAGAAGTGTGTTTTCATACAAAAACTGTTAATTACAACTAAATTTGTCCATCCGATTCAAACTTTGTTCGTTGATATGAAGTTCCACTAGAAGTGTGTTTTCATACAAAAACTGTTAATTACAACTAACTTTGTCCATCCGATTCGAACTTTGTTCGTTGATATGAAGTTCCACCAGAAGTGTGTTTTCATACAAAAACTGTTAATTACAACTAACTTTGTCCATCCGATTCGAACTTTGTTCTTTGATTTGAAGTTCCACCAGAAGTGTGTTTTCATACAAAAACTGTTAATTACAACTAACTTTGTTAATCCAAAACGAACTTTGTTCGTTAATATGAAATTCCACTAGAAGTGTGTTTTCATACAAAAACTGTTAATTACAACTAACTTTGTCCATCCGATTCGATCTTTGTTCTTTGATATGAAGTTCCACCAGAAGTGTGTTTTCATACAAAAACTGTTAATTACAACTAACTTTGTCCATCCGATTCGAACTTTGTTCGTTGATATGAAGTTCCACTAGAAGTGTGTTTTCATACAAAAACTGTTAATTACAACTAACTTTGTCCATCCGATTCGAACTTTGTTCGTTGATATGAAGTTCCACCAGAAGTGTGTTTTCATACAAAAACTGTTAATTACAACTAACTTTGTCCATCCGATTCGAACTTTGTTCGTTGATATGAAGTTCCACTAGAAGTGTGTTTTCATACAAAAACTGTTAATTACAACTAACTTTGTCCATCCGATTCGAACTTTGTTCTTTGATTTGAAGTTCCACCAGAAGTGTGTTTTCATACAAAAACTGTTAATTACAACTAACTTTGTCCATCCGATTCGAACTTTGTTCGTTGATATGAAGTTCCACCAGAAGTGTGTTTTCATACAAAAACTGTTAATTACAACTAACTTTGTCCATCCGATTCGAACTTTGTTCGTTGATATGAAGTTCCACTAGAAGTGTGTTTTCATACAAAAACTGTTAATTACAACTTACTTTGTCCATCCGATTCGAACTTTGTTCTTTGATTTGAAGTTCCACCAGAAGTGTGTTTTCATACAAAAACTGTTAATTACAACTAACTTTGTCCATCCGATTCGATCTTTGTTCTTTGATATGAAGTTCCACCAGAAGTGTGTTTTTATACAAAAACTGTTAATTACAACTAACTTTGTCCATCCGATTCGAACTTTGTTCGTTGATATGAAGTTCCACTAGAAGTGTGTTTTCATACAAAAACTGTTAATTACAACTAACTTTGTCCATCCGATTCGAACTTTGTTCGTTGATATGAAGTTCCACCAGAAGTGTGTTTTCATACAAAAACTGTTAATTACAACTAACTTTGTCCATCCGATTCGAACTTTGTTCTTTGATTTGAAGTTCCACCAGAAGTGTGTTTTCATACAAAAACTGTTAATTACAACTAACTTTGTCCATCCAAAACGAACTTTGTTCGTTAATATGAAATTCCACTAGAAGTGTGTTTTCATACAAAAACTGTTAATTACAACTAACTTTGTCCATCCGATTCGAACTTTGTTCTTTGATTTGAAGTTCCACCAGAAGTGTGTTTTCATACAAAAACTGTTAATTACAACTAACTTTGTCCATCCAAAACGAACTTTGTTCGTTGATATGAAGTTCCACTAGAAGTGTGTTTTCATACAAAAACTGTTAATTACAACTAACTTTGTCCATCCGATTCGAACTTTGTTCGTTGATATGAAGTTCCACCAGAAGTGTGTTTTCATACAAAAACTGTTAATTACAACTAAATTTGTCCCTCCGATTCGAACTTTGTTCTTTGATTTGAAGTTCCACCAGAAGTGTGTTTTCATACAAAAACTGTTAATTACAACTAACTTTGTCCATCCGATTCGAACTTTGTTCGTTGAAATGAAGTTCCACCAGAAGTGTGTTTTCATACAAAAACTGTTAATTACAACTAACTTTGTCCATCCGATTCGAACTTTGTTCTTTGATTTGAAGTTCCACCAGAAGTGTGTTTTCATACAAAAACTGTTAATTACAACTAACTTTGTCCATCCGATTCGAACTTTGTTCGTTGATATGAAGTTCCACCAGAAGTGTGTTTTCATACAAAAACTGTTAATTACAACTAACTTTGTCCATCCGATTCGAACTTTGTTCGTTGATATGAAGTTCCACCAGAAGTGTGTTTTCATACAAAAACTGTTAATTACAACTAACTTTGTCCATCCGATTCGAACTTTGTTCTTTGATTTGAAGTTCCACCAGAAGTGTGTTTTCATACAAAAACTGTTAATTACAACTAACTTTGTCCATCCGATTCGAACTTTGTTCGTTGATATGAAGTTCCACCAGAAATGTGTTTTCATACAAAAACTGTTAATTACAACTAACTTTGTCCATCCGATTCGAACTTTGTTCGTTGATATGAAGTTCCACTAGAAGTGTGTTTTCATACAAAAACTGTTAATTACAACTAACTTTGTCCATCCGATTCGAACTTTGTTCTTTGATTTGAAGTTCCACCAGAAGTGTGTTTTCATACAAAAACTGTTAATTACAACTAACTTTGTTAATCCAAAACGAACTTTGTTCGTTAATATGAAATTCCACTAGAAGTGTGTTTTCATACAAAAACTGTTAATTACAACTAAATTTGTCCATCCGATTCAAACTTTGTTCGTTGATATGAAGTTCCACTAGAAGTGTGTTTTCATACAAAAACTGTTAATTACAACTAACTTTGTCCATCCGATTCGAACTTTGTTCGTTGATATGAAGTTCCACCAGAAATGTGTTTTCATACAAAAACTGTTAATTACAACTAACTTTGTCCATCCGATTCGAACTTTGTTCGTTGATATGAAGTTCCACTAGAAGTGTGTTTTCATACAAAAACTGTTAATTACAACTAACTTTGTCCATCCGATTCGAACTTTGTTCTTTGATTTGAAGTTCCACCAGAAGTGTGTTTTCATACAAAAACTGTTAATTACAACTAACTTTGTTAATCCAAAACGAACTTTGTTCGTTAATATGAAATTCCACTAGAAGTGTGTTTTCATACAAAAACTGTTAATTACAACTAAATTTCTCCATCCGATTCAAACTTTGTTCGTTGATATGAAGTTCCACCAGAAATGTGTTTTCATACAAAAACTGTTAATTACAACTAACTTTGTCCATCCGATTCGAACTTTGTTCGTTGATATGAAGTTCCACCAGAAATGTGTTTTCATACAAAAACTGTTAATTACAACTAACTTTGTCCATCCGATTCGAACTTTGTTCGTTGATATGAAGTTCCACCAGAAGTGTGTTTTCATACAAAAACTGTTAATTACAACTAACTTTGTCCATCCGATTCGAACTTTGTTCGTTGATATGAAGTTCCACCAGAAGTGTGTTTTCATACAAAAACTGTTAATTACAACTAACTTTGTCCATCCGATTCGAACTTTGTTCTTTGATTTGAAGTTCCACCAGAAGTGTGTTTTCATACAAAAACTGTTAATTACAACTAACTTTGTCCATCCGATTCGATCTTTGTTCTTTGATTTGAAGTTCCACCAGAAGTGTGTTTTCATACAAAAACTGTTAATTACAACTAACTTTGTTAATCCAAAACGAACTTTGTTCGTTAATATGAAATTCCACTAGAAGTGTGTTTTCATACAAAAACTGTTAATTACAACTAACTTTGTCCATCCGATTCGAACTTTGTTCGTTGATATGAAGTTCCACCAGAAATGTGTTTTCATACAAAAACTGTTAATTACAACTAACTTTGTCCATCCGATTCGAACTTTGTTCGTTGATATGAAGTTCCACCAGAAGTGTGTTTTCATACAAAAACTGTTAATTACAACTAACTTTGTCCATCCGATTCGAACTTTGTTCGTTGATATGAAGTTCCACCAGAAGTGTGTTTTCATACAAAAACTGTTAATTACAACTAACTTTGTCCATCCGATTCGAACTTTGTTCTTTGATTTGAAGTTCCACCAGAAGTGTGTTTTCATACAAAAACTGTTAATTACAACTAACTTTGTCCATCCGATTCGATCTTTGTTCTTTGATATGAAGTTCCACCAGAAGTGTGTTTTCATACAAAAACTGTTAATTACAACTAACTTTGTCCATCCGATTCGAACTTTGTTCGTTGATATGAAGTTCCACTAGAAGTGTGTTTTCATACAAAAACTGTTAATTACAACTAACTTTGTCCATCCGATTCGAACTTTGTTCGTTGATATGAAGTTCCACCAGAAGTGTGTTTTCATACAAAAACTGTTAATTACAACTAACTTTGTCCATCCGATTCGAACTTTGTTCGTTGATATGAAGTTCCACTAGAAGTGTGTTTTCATACAAAAACTGTTAATTACAACTTACTTTGTCCATCCGATTCGAACTTTGTTCTTTGATTTGAAGTTCCACCAGAAGTGTGTTTTCATACAAAAACTGTTAATTACAACTAACTTTGTCCATCCGATTCGAACTTTGTTCGTTGATATGAAGTTCCACCAGAAGTGTGTTTTCATACAAAAACTGTTAATTACAACTAACTTTGTCCATCCGATTCGAACTTTGTTCTTTGATTTGAAGTTCCACCAGAAGTGTGTTTTCATACAAAAACTGTTAATTACAACTAACTTTGTCCATCCGATTCGAACTTTGTTCGTTGATATGAAGTTCCACCAGAAGTGTGTTTTCATACAAAAACTGTTAATTACAACTAACTTTGTCCATCCGATTCGAACTTTGTTCGTTGATATGAAGTTCCACTAGAAGTGTGTTTTCATACAAAAACTGTTAATTACAACTAACTTTGTCCATCCGATTCGATCTTTGTTCTTTGATATGAAGTTCCACCAGAAGTGTGTTTTTATACAAAAACTGTTAATTACAACTGACTTTGTCCAACCAAAACGAACTTTGTACTTTGATATGAAGTTCTACCAGAAGTGAGTTTTCATACAAAAACTGTTAATTACAACTAACTTTGTCCATCCGATTCGAACTTTGTTCTTTGATTTGAAGTTCCACCAGAAGTTTGTTTTCATACAAAAACTGTTAATTACAACTAACTTTGTCCATCCGATTCGAACTTTGTTCTTTGATATGAAGTTCCACCAGAAGTGAGTTTTCATACAAAAACTGTTAATTACAACTAACTTTGTCCAACCAAAACGAACTTTGTACTTTGATATGAAGTTCTACCAGAAGTGAGTTTTCATACAAAAACTGTTAATTACAACTAACTTTGTCCATCCGATTCGAACTTTGTTCTTTGATTTGAAGTTCCACCAGAAGTTTGTTTTCATACAAAAACTGTTAATTACAACTAACTTTGTCCATCCGATTCGAACTTTGTTCTTTGATATGAAGTTCCACCAGAAGTGTGTTTTCATACAAAAACTGTTAATTACAACTAACTTTGTCCATCCGATTCGAACTTCGTTCTTTGATTTGAAGTTCCACCAGAAGTTTGTTTTCATACAAAAACTGTTAATTACAACTTACTTTGTCCGTCCGATTCGAACTTCGTTCTTTGATATGAAATTGCACCAGAAGTGAGTTTTCATACAAAAACTGTTAATTACAACTAACTTTGTCCATCCGATTCGAACTTTGTTCTTTGATTTGAAGTTCCACCAGAAGTGTGTTTTCATACAAAAACTGTTAATTACAACTAACTTTGTCCGTCCGATTCGAACTTTATTCTTTGATATGAAGTTCCACCAGAAGTGTGTTTTCATACAAAAACTGTTAATTACAACTAACTTTGTCCATCCGATTCGAACTTTGTTCTTTGATATGAAATTGCACCAGAAGTGAGTTTTCATACAAAAACTGTTAATTACAACTAACTTTGTCCAACCAAAACGAACTTTGTACTTTGATATGAAGTTCTACCAGAAGTGAGTTTTCATACAAAAACTGTTAATTACAACTAACTTTGTCCATCCGATTCGAACTTTGTTCTTTGATTTGAAGTTCCACCAGAAGTGTGTTTTCATACAAAAACTGTTAATTACAACTAACTTTGTCCGTCCGATTCGAACTTTATTCTTTGATATGAAGTTCCACCAGAAGTGTGTTTTCATACAAAAACTGTTAATTACAACTAACTTTGTCCATCCGATTCGAACTTTGTTCTTTGATATGAAATTGCACCAGAAGTGAGTTTTCATACAAAAACTGTTAATTACAACTAACTTTGTCCAACCAAAACGAACTTTGTACTTTGATATGAAGTTCTACCAGAAGTGAGTTTTCATACAAAAACTGTTAATTACAACTAACTTTGTCCATCCGATTCGAACTTTGTTCTTTGATATGAAATTGCACCAGAAGTGAGTTTTCATACAAAAACTGTTAATTACAACTAACTTTGTCCATCCGATTCGAACTTTGTTCTTTAATATGAAATTGCACCAGAAGTGAGTTTTCATACAAAAACTGTTAATTACAACTAACTTTGTCCATCCGATTCGAACTTCGTTCTTTGATATGAAGTTCCACCAGAAGTGTGTTTTCATACAAAAACTGTTAATTACAACTAACTTTGTCCATCCGATTCGAACTTTGTACTTTGATACGAAGTTCCACCAGAAGTGTGTTTTCATACAAAAACTGTTAATTACAACTAACTTTGTCCATCCGATTCGAACTTTGTTCTTTGATTCGCAGTTGCACCAGAAGTGTGTTTTCATACAAAAACTGTTAATTACAACTAACTTTGTCCATCCGATTCGAACTTTGTTCTTTGATTTGAAGTTCCACCAGAAGTGAGTTTTCATACAAAAACTGTTAATTACAACTAACTTTGTCCATTCGATTCGAACTTTGTACTTTGATATGAAGTTCCACCAGAAGTGAGTTTTCATACAAAAACTGTTAATTACAACTAACTTTGTCCATCCGATTCGAACTTTGTTCTTTAATATGAAATTGCACCAGAAGTGAGTTTTGATACAAAAACTGTTAATTACAACTAACTTTGTCCATCCGATTCGAACTTTGTTCTTTAATATGAAATTGCACCAGAAGTGAGTTTTGATACAAAAACTGTTAATTACAACTAACTTTGTCCGTCCGATTCGAACTTTGTACTTTGATACGAAGTTCCACCAGAAGTGTGTTTTCATACAAAAACTGTTAATTACAACTAACTTTCTCCGTCCGATTCGAACTTTGTACTTTGATACGAAGTTCCACCAGAAGTGTGTTTTCATACAAAAACTGTTAATTACAACTAACTTTGTCCATCCGATTCGAACTTCGTTCTTTAATATGAAGTTCCACCAGAAGTGTGTTTTCATACAAAAACTGTTAATTACAACTAACTTTGTCCATCCGATTCGAACTTTGTACTTTGATATGAAGTTGCACCAGAAGTGAATTTTCATACAAAAACTGTTAATTACAACTAACTTTGTCCATCCGATTCGAACTTTGTTCTTTAATATGAAATTGCACCAGAAGTGAGTTTTGATACAAAAACTGTTAATTACAACTAACTTTGTCCATCCGATTCGAACTTCGTTCTTTAATATGAAGTTCCACCAGAAGTGTGTTTTCATACAAAAACTGTTAATTACAACTAACTTTGTCCATCCGATTCGAACTTTGTACTTTGATATGAAGTTGCACCAGAAGTGAATTTTCATACAAAAACTGTTAATTACAACTAACTTTGTCCATCCGACTCGAACTTTGTTCTTTGATTTGAAGTTCCACCAGAAGTGTGTTTTCATACAAAAACTGTTAATTACAACTAACTTTGTCCGTCCGATTCGAACTTTATTCTTTGATATGAAGTTCCACCAGAAGTGTGTTTTCATAAAAAAAACTGTTAATTACAACTTACTTTGTCCGTCCGATTCGAACTTCGTTCTTTGATATGAAGTTCCACCAGAAGTGTGTTTTCATACAAAAACTGTTAATTACAACTAACTTTGTCCGTCCGATTCGAACTTTGTTCTTTGATTTGAAGTTCCACCAGAAGTGTGTTTTCATAAAAAAACTGTTAATTACAACTAACTTTGTCCGTCCGATTCGAACTTCGTTCTTTGATATGAAGTTCCACCAGAAGTGTGTTTTCATACAAAAACTGTTAATTACAACTAACTTTGTCCATCCGATTCGAACTTTGTTCTTTGATTTGAAGTTCCACCAGAAGTGAGTTTTCATACAAAAACTGTTAATTACAACTAACTTTGTCCATCCGATTCGAACTTTGTACTTTGATATGAAGTTCTACCAGAAGTGTGTTTTCATACAAAAACTGTTAATTACAACTAACTTTGTCCGTCCGATTCGAACTTTGTTCTTTGATTTGAAGTTCCACCAGAAGTGTGTTTTCATAAAAAAACTGTTAATTACAACTAACTTTGTCCGTCCGATTCGAACTTCGTTCTTTGATATGAAGTTCCACCAGAAGTGTGTTTTCATACAAAAACTGTTAATTACAACTAACTTTGTCCATCCGATTCGAACTTCGTTCTTTAATATGAAGTTCCACCAGAAGTGTGTTTTCATACAAAAACTGTTAATTACAACTAACTTTGTCCATCCGATTCGAACTTTGTTCTTTGATATGAAGTTCCACCAGAAGTGTGTTTTCATACAAAAACTGTTAATTACAACTAACTTTGTCCATCCGATTCGAACTTTGTACTTTGATATGAAGTTGCACCAGAAGTGAATTTTCATACAAAAACTGTTAATTACAACTAACTTTGTCCATCCGATTCGAACTTTGTTCTTTAATATGAAATTGCACCAGAAGTGAGTTTTGATACAAAAACTGTTAATTACAACTAACTTTGTCCATCCGATTCGAACTTTGTTCTTTGATATGAAGTTCCACCAGAAGTGTGTTTTCATACAAAAACTGTTAATTACAACTAACTTTGTCCATCCGATTCGAACTTTGTTCTTTGATTTGAAGTTCCACCAGAAGTGAGTTTTCATACAAAAACTGTTAATTACAACTAACTTTGTCCATCCGATTCGAACTTTGTACTTTGATATGAAGTTCTACCAGAAGTGTGTTTTCATACAAAAACTGTTAATTACAACTAACTTTGTCCATCCGATTCGAACTTTGTTCTTTGATTTGAAGTTCCACCAGAAGTGAGTTTTCATAAAAAAACTGTTAATTACAACTAACTTTGTCCATCCGATTCGAACTTCGTTCTTTAATATGAAGTTCCACCAGAAGTGTGTTTTCATACAAAAACTGTTAATTACAACTAACTTTGTCCATCCGATTCGAACTTTGTTCTTTGATATGAAGTTCCACCAGAAGTGTGTTTTCATACAAAAACTGTTAATTACAACTAACTTTGTCCATCCGATTCGAACTTTGTTCTTTAATATGAAATTGCACCAGAAGTGAGTTTTGATACAAAAACTGTTAATTACAACTAACTTTGTCCATCCGATTCGAACTTTGTACTTTGATATGAAGTTCTACCAGAAGTGTGTTTTCATACAAAAACTGTTAATTACAACTAACTTTGTCCGTCCGATTCGAACTTTGTTCTTTGATTTGAAGTTCCACCAGAAGTGTGTTTTCATAAAAAAACTGTTAATTACAACTAACTTTGTCCATCCGATTCGAACTTCGTTCTTTAATATGAAGTTCCACCAGAAGTGTGTTTTCATACAAAAACTGTTAATTACAACTAACTTTGTCCATCCGATTCGAACTTCGTTCTTTAATATGAAGTTCCACCAGAAGTGTGTTTTCATACAAAAACTGTTAATTACAACTAACTTTGTCCGTCCGATTCGAACTTTATTCTTTGATATGAAGTTCCACCAGAAGTGTGTTTTCATACAAAAACTGTTAATTACAACTAACTTTGTCCATCCGATTCGAACTTTGTACTTTGATATGAAGTTGCACCAGAAGTGAATTTTCATACAAAAACTGTTAATTACAACTAACTTTGTCCATCCGATTCGAACTTTGTACTTTGATACGAAGTTCCACCAGAAGTGTGTTTTCATACAAAAACTGTTAATTACAACTAACTTTGTCCGTCCGATTCGAACTTTGTTCTTTGATTTGAAGTTCCACCAGAAGTGTGTTTTCATAAAAAAACTGTTAATTACAACTAACTTTGTCCATCCGATTCGAACTTTGTTCTTTGATATGAAGTTCCACCAGAAGTGTGTTTTCATAAAAAAACTGTTAATTACAACTAACTTTGTCCGTCCGATTCGAACTTCGTTCTTTGATATGAAGTTCCACCAGAAGTGTGTTTTCATACAAAAACTGTTAATTACAACTAACTTTGTCCATCCGATTCGAACTTCGTTCTTTAATATGAAGTTCCACCAGAAGTGTGTTTTCATACAAAAACTGTTAATTACAACTTACTTTGTCCGTCCGACTCGAACTTTGTTCTTTGATATGAAGTTCCACCAGAAGTGTGTTTTCATACAAAAACTGTTAATTACAACTAACTTTGTCCATCCGATTCGAACTTTGTTCTTTGATATGAAGTTCCACCAGAAGTGTGTTTTCATACAAAAACTGTTAATTACAACTAACTTTGTCCGTCCGATTCGAACTTCGTTCTTTGATATGAAGTTCCACCAGAAGTGTGTTTTCATACAAAAACTGTTAATTACAACTAACTTTGTCCATCCGATTCGAACTTCGTTCTTTAATATGAAGTTCCACCAGAAGTGTGTTTTCATACAAAAACTGTTAATTACAACTAACTTTGTCCATCCGATTCGAACTTCGTTCTTTAATATGAAGTTCCACCAGAAGTGTGTTTTCATACAAAAACTGTTAATTACAACTAACTTTGTCCATCCGATTCGAACTTTGTTCTTTGATATGAAGTTCCACCAGAAGTGTGTTTTCATACAAAAACTGTTAATTACAACTAACTTTGTCCATCCGATTCGAACTTCGTTCTTTAATATGAAGTTCCACCAGAAGTGTGTTTTCATACAAAAACTGTTAATTACAACTAACTTTGTCCATCCGATTCGAACTTTGTTCTTTGATATGAAGTTCCACCAGAAGTGTGTTTTCATACAAAAACTGTTAATTACAACTAACTTTGTCCATCCGATTCGAACTTTGTTCTTTGATATGAAGTTCCACCAGAAGTGTGTTTTCATACAAAAACTGTTAATTACAACTAACTTTGTCCATCCGATTCGAACTTCGTTCTTTAATATGAAGTTCCACCAGAAGTGTGTTTTCATACAAAAACTGTTAATTACAACTAACTTTGTCCATCCGATTCGAACTTTGTTCTTTGATTTGAAGTTCCACCAGAAGTGAGTTTTCATACAAAAACTGTTAATTACAACTAACTTTGTCCAACCAAAACGAACTTTGTACTTTGATATGAAGTTCCACCAGAAGTGAGTTTTCATACAAAAACTGTTAATTACAACTAACTTTGTCCGTCCGATTCAAACTTTGTTCTTTGATTTGAAGTTCCACCAGAAGTGTGTTTTCATAAAAAAACTGTTAATTACAACTTACTTTGTCCGTCCGATTCGAACTTCGTTCTTTGATATGAAGTTCCACCAGAAGTGTGTTTTCATAAAAAAACTGTTAATTACAACTAACTTTGTCCGTCCGATTCGAACTTCGTTCTTTGATATGAAGTTCCACCAGAAGTGTGTTTTCATACAAAAACTGTTAATTACAACTAACTTTGTCCATCCGATTCGAACTTTGTACTTTGATATGAAGTTGCACCAGAAGTGAATTTTCATACAAAAACTGTTAATTACAACTAACTTTGTCCATCCGATTCGAACTTTGTACTTTGATACGAAGTTCCACCAGAAGTGTGTTTTCATACAAAAACTGTTAATTACAACTAACTTTGTCCGTCCGATTCGAACTTTGTTCTTTGATTTGAAGTTCCACCAGAAGTGTGTTTTCATAAAAAAACTGTTAATTACAACTAACTTTGTCCATCCGATTCGAACTTTGTTCTTTGATATGAAGTTCCACCAGAAGTGTGTTTTCATACAAAAACTGTTAATTACAACTAACTTTGTCCATCCGATTCGAACTTCGTTCTTTAATATGAAGTTCCACCAGAAGTGTGTTTTCATACAAAAACTGTTAATTACAACTAACTTTGTCCATCCGATTCGAACTTTGTACTTTGATATGAAGTTGCACCAGAAGTGAATTTTCATACAAAAACTGTTAATTACAACTAACTTTGTCCATCCGATTCGAACTTTGTTCTTTGATATGAAGTTCCACCAGAAGTGAGTTTTCATACAAAAACTGTTAATTACAACTAACTTTGTCCATCCGATTCGAACTTTGTTCTTTAATATGAAATTGCACCAGAAGTGAGTTTTGATACAAAAACTGTTAATTACAACTAACTTTGTCCATCCGATTCGAACTTTGTTCTTTAATATGAAATTGCACCAGAAGTGAGTTTTCATACAAAAACTGTTAATTACAACTAACTTTGTCCATCCGATTCGAACTTTGTACTTTGATATGAAGTTCTACCAGAAGTGTGTTTTCATACAAAAACTGTTAATTACAACTAACTTTGTCCGTCCGATTCGAACTTTGTTCTTTGATTTGAAGTTCCACCAGAAGTGTGTTTTCATAAAAAAACTGTTAATTACAACTAACTTTGTCCGTCCGATTCGAACTTCGTTCTTTGATATGAAGTTCCACCAGAAGTGTGTTTTCATACAAAAACTGTTAATTACAACTAACTTTGTCCATCCGATTCGAACTTCGTTCTTTAATATGAAGTTCCACCAGAAGTGTGTTTTCATACAAAAACTGTTAATTACAACTAACTTTGTCCATCCGATTCGAACTTTGTTCTTTGATATGAAGTTCCACCAGAAGTGTGTTTTCATACAAAAACTGTTAATTACAACTAACTTTGTCCATCCGATTCGAACTTTGTTCTTTGATATGAAGTTCCACCAGAAGTGTGTTTTCATACAAAAACTGTTAATTACAACTAACTTTGTCCATCCGATTCGAACTTTGTACTTTGATATGAAGTTGCACCAGAAGTGAATTTTCATACAAAAACTGTTAATTACAACTAACTTTGTCCATCCGATTCGAACTTTGTTCTTTAATATGAAATTGCACCAGAAGTGAGTTTTGATACAAAAACTGTTAATTACAACTAACTTTGTCCATCCGATTCGAACTTTGTTCTTTGATATGAAGTTCCACCAGAAGTGTGTTTTCATACAAAAACTGTTAATTACAACTAACTTTGTCCATCCGATTCGAACTTTGTACTTTGATACGAAGTTCCACCAGAAGTGTGTTTTCATATAAAAACTGTTAATTACAACTAACTTTGTCCGTCCGATTCGAACTTTGTACTTTGATACGAAGTTCCACCAGAAGTGTGTTTTCATACAAAAACTGTTAATTACAACTAACTTTGTCCATCCGATTCGAACTTTGTACTTTGATATGAAGTTGCACCAGAAGTGAATTTTCATACAAAAACTGTTAATTACAACTAACTTTGTCCGTCCGATTCGAACTTCGTTCTTTGATATGAAGTTCCACCAGAAGTGTGTTTTCATACAAAAACTGTTAATTACAACTAACTTTGTCCATCCGATTCGAACTTCGTTCTTTAATATGAAGTTCCACCAGAAGTGTGTTTTCATACAAAAACTGTTAATTACAACTAACTTTGTCCATCCGATTCGAACTTTGTTCTTTGATATGAAGTTCCACCAGAAGTGTGTTTTCATACAAAAACTGTTAATTACAACTAACTTTGTCCATCCGATTCGAACTTTGTTCTTTGATATGAAGTTCCACCAGAAGTGTGTTTTCATACAAAAACTGTTAATTACAACTAACTTTGTCCATCCGATTCGAACTTTGTTCTTTGATATGAAGTTCCACCAGAAGTGTGTTTTCATACAAAAACTGTTAATTACAACTAACTTTGTCCATCCGATTCGAACTTTGTTCTTTGATTTGAAGTTCCACCAGAAGTGAGTTTTCATACAAAAACTGTTAATTACAACTAACTTTCTCCGTCCGATTCGAACTTTGTACTTTGATACGAAGTTCCACCAGAAGTGTGTTTTCATACAAAAACTGTTAATTACAACTAACTTTGTCCATCCGATTCGAACTTTGTACTTTGATATGAAATTGCACCAGAAGTGTGTTTTCATACAAAAACTGTTAATTACAACTAACTTTGTCCATCCGATTCGAACTTTGTTCTTTAATATGAAATTGCACCAGAAGTGAGTTTTGATACAAAAACTGTTAATTACAACTAACTTTGTCCATCCGATTCGAACTTTGTTCTTTGATATGAAGTTGCACCAGAAGTGAGTTTTCATACAAAAACTGTTAATTACAACTAACTTTGTCCATCCGATTCGAACTTTGTTCTTTGATTCGCAGTTGCACCAGAAGTGTGTTTTCATACAAAAACTGTTAATTACAACTAACTTTGTCCATCCGATTCGAACTTTGTTCTTTGATTTGAAGTTCCACCAGAAGTGAGTTTTCATACAAAAACTGTTAATTACAACTAACTTTGTCCATTCGATTCGAACTTTGTACTTTGATATGAAGTTCCACCAGAAGTGAGTTTTCATACAAAAACTATTAATTACAACTAACTTTGTCCGTCCGATTCGAACTTCGTTCTTTGATATGAAGTTCCACCAGAAGTGTGTTTTCATACAAAAACTGTTAATTACAACTAACTTTGTCCATCCGATTCGAACTTCGTTCTTTAATATGAAGTTCCACCAGAAGTGTGTTTTCATACAAAAACTGTTAATTACAACTAACTTTGTCCATCCGATTCGAACTTTGTTCTTTGATATGAAGTTCCACCAGAAGTGTGTTTTCATACAAAAACTGTTAATTACAACTAACTTTGTCCATCCGATTCGAACTTTGTACTTTGATACGAAGTTCCACCAGAAGTGTGTTTTCATACAAAAACTGTTAATTACAACTAACTTTGTCCGTCCGATTCGAACTTTGTTCTTTAATATGAAATTGCACCAGAAGTGAGTTTTGATACAAAAACTGTTAATTACAACTAACTTTGTCCATCCGATTCGAACTTTGTTCTTTGATTTGAAGTTCCACCAGAAGTGAGTTTTCATACAAAAACTGTTAATTACAACTAACTTTGTCCAACCAAAACGAACTTTGTACTTTGATATGAAGTTCCACCAGAAGTGAGTTTTCATACAAAAACTGTTAATTACAACTAACTTTGTCCGTCCGATTCAAACTTTGTTCTTTGATTTGAAGTTCCACCAGAAGTGTGTTTTCATAAAAAAACTGTTAATTACAACTTACTTTGTCCGTCCGATTCGAACTTCGTTCTTTGATATGAAGTTCCACCAGAAGTGTGTTTTCATAAAAAAACTGTTAATTACAACTTACTTTGTCCGTCCGATTCGAACTTCGTTCTTTGATATGAAGTTCCACCAGAAGTGTGTTTTCATAAAAAAAACTGTTAATTACAACTTACTTTGTCCGTCCGATTCGAACTTCGTTCTTTGATATGAAGTTCCACCAGAAGTGTGTTTTCATACAAAAACTGTTAATTACAACTAACTTTGTCCGTCCGATTCGAACTTTGTTCTTTGATTTGAAGTTCCACCAGAAGTGTGTTTTCATAAAAAAACTGTTAATTACAACTAACTTTGTCCGTCCGATTCGAACTTCGTTCTTTGATATGAAGTTCCACCAGAAGTGTGTTTTCATACAAAAACTGTTAATTACAACTAACTTTGTCCATCCGATTCGAACTTTGTTCTTTGATTTGAAGTTCCACCAGAAGTGAGTTTTCATACAAAAACTGTTAATTACAACTAACTTTGTCCATCCGATTCGAACTTTGTACTTTGATATGAAGTTCTACCAGAAGTGTGTTTTCATACAAAAACTGTTAATTACAACTAACTTTGTCCGTCCGATTCGAACTTTGTTCTTTGATTTGAAGTTCCACCAGAAGTGTGTTTTCATAAAAAAACTGTTAATTACAACTAACTTTGTCCGTCCGATTCGAACTTCGTTCTTTGATATGAAGTTCCACCAGAAGTGTGTTTTCATACAAAAACTGTTAATTACAACTAACTTTGTCCATCCGATTCGAACTTCGTTCTTTAATATGAAGTTCCACCAGAAGTGTGTTTTCATACAAAAACTGTTAATTACAACTAACTTTGTCCATCCGATTCGAACTTTGTTCTTTGATATGAAGTTCCACCAGAAGTGTGTTTTCATACAAAAACTGTTAATTACAACTAACTTTGTCCATCCGATTCGAACTTTGTACTTTGATATGAAGTTGCACCAGAAGTGAATTTTCATACAAAAACTGTTAATTACAACTAACTTTGTCCATCCGATTCGAACTTTGTTCTTTAATATGAAATTGCACCAGAAGTGAGTTTTGATACAAAAACTGTTAATTACAACTAACTTTGTCCATCCGATTCGAACTTTGTTCTTTGATATGAAGTTCCACCAGAAGTGTGTTTTCATACAAAAACTGTTAATTACAACTAACTTTGTCCATCCGATTCGAACTTTGTTCTTTGATTTGAAGTTCCACCAGAAGTGAGTTTTCATACAAAAACTGTTAATTACAACTAACTTTGTCCATCCGATTCGAACTTTGTACTTTGATATGAAGTTCTACCAGAAGTGTGTTTTCATACAAAAACTGTTAATTACAACTAACTTTGTCCATCCGATTCGAACTTTGTTCTTTGATTTGAAGTTCCACCAGAAGTGAGTTTTCATAAAAAAACTGTTAATTACAACTAACTTTGTCCATCCGATTCGAACTTCGTTCTTTAATATGAAGTTCCACCAGAAGTGTGTTTTCATACAAAAACTGTTAATTACAACTAACTTTGTCCATCCGATTCGAACTTTGTTCTTTGATATGAAGTTCCACCAGAAGTGTGTTTTCATACAAAAACTGTTAATTACAACTAACTTTGTCCATCCGATTCGAACTTTGTTCTTTAATATGAAATTGCACCAGAAGTGAGTTTTGATACAAAAACTGTTAATTACAACTAACTTTGTCCATCCGATTCGAACTTTGTACTTTGATATGAAGTTCTACCAGAAGTGTGTTTTCATACAAAAACTGTTAATTACAACTAACTTTGTCCGTCCGATTCGAACTTTGTTCTTTGATTTGAAGTTCCACCAGAAGTGTGTTTTCATAAAAAAACTGTTAATTACAACTAACTTTGTCCATCCGATTCGAACTTCGTTCTTTAATATGAAGTTCCACCAGAAGTGTGTTTTCATACAAAAACTGTTAATTACAACTAACTTTGTCCATCCGATTCGAACTTCGTTCTTTAATATGAAGTTCCACCAGAAGTGTGTTTTCATACAAAAACTGTTAATTACAACTAACTTTGTCCGTCCGATTCGAACTTTATTCTTTGATATGAAGTTCCACCAGAAGTGTGTTTTCATACAAAAACTGTTAATTACAACTAACTTTGTCCATCCGATTCGAACTTTGTACTTTGATATGAAGTTGCACCAGAAGTGAATTTTCATACAAAAACTGTTAATTACAACTAACTTTGTCCATCCGATTCGAACTTTGTACTTTGATACGAAGTTCCACCAGAAGTGTGTTTTCATACAAAAACTGTTAATTACAACTAACTTTGTCCGTCCGATTCGAACTTTGTTCTTTGATTTGAAGTTCCACCAGAAGTGTGTTTTCATAAAAAAACTGTTAATTACAACTAACTTTGTCCATCCGATTCGAACTTTGTTCTTTGATATGAAGTTCCACCAGAAGTGTGTTTTCATAAAAAAACTGTTAATTACAACTAACTTTGTCCGTCCGATTCGAACTTCGTTCTTTGATATGAAGTTCCACCAGAAGTGTGTTTTCATACAAAAACTGTTAATTACAACTAACTTTGTCCATCCGATTCGAACTTCGTTCTTTAATATGAAGTTCCACCAGAAGTGTGTTTTCATACAAAAACTGTTAATTACAACTTACTTTGTCCGTCCGACTCGAACTTTGTTCTTTGATATGAAGTTCCACCAGAAGTGTGTTTTCATACAAAAACTGTTAATTACAACTAACTTTGTCCATCCGATTCGAACTTTGTTCTTTGATATGAAGTTCCACCAGAAGTGTGTTTTCATACAAAAACTGTTAATTACAACTAACTTTGTCCGTCCGATTCGAACTTCGTTCTTTGATATGAAGTTCCACCAGAAGTGTGTTTTCATACAAAAACTGTTAATTACAACTAACTTTGTCCATCCGATTCGAACTTCGTTCTTTAATATGAAGTTCCACCAGAAGTGTGTTTTCATACAAAAACTGTTAATTACAACTAACTTTGTCCATCCGATTCGAACTTCGTTCTTTAATATGAAGTTCCACCAGAAGTGTGTTTTCATACAAAAACTGTTAATTACAACTAACTTTGTCCATCCGATTCGAACTTTGTTCTTTGATATGAAGTTCCACCAGAAGTGTGTTTTCATACAAAAACTGTTAATTACAACTAACTTTGTCCATCCGATTCGAACTTCGTTCTTTAATATGAAGTTCCACCAGAAGTGTGTTTTCATACAAAAACTGTTAATTACAACTAACTTTGTCCATCCGATTCGAACTTTGTTCTTTGATATGAAGTTCCACCAGAAGTGTGTTTTCATACAAAAACTGTTAATTACAACTAACTTTGTCCATCCGATTCGAACTTTGTTCTTTGATATGAAGTTCCACCAGAAGTGTGTTTTCATACAAAAACTGTTAATTACAACTAACTTTGTCCATCCGATTCGAACTTTGTTCTTTGATATGAAGTTCCACCAGAAGTGTGTTTTCATACAAAAACTGTTAATTACAACTAACTTTGTCCATCCGATTCGAACTTTGTACTTTGATATGAAGTTGCACCAGAAGTGAATTTTCATACAAAAACTGTTAATTACAACTAACTTTGTCCATCCGATTCGAACTTCGTTCTTTAATATGAAGTTCCACCAGAAGTGTGTTTTCATACAAAAACTGTTAATTACAACTAACTTTGTCCATCCGATTCGAACTTTGTTCTTTGATATGAAGTTCCACCAGAAGTGTGTTTTCATACAAAAACTGTTAATTACAACTTACTTTGTCCGTCCGATTCGAACTTTGTACTTTGATACGAAGTTCCACCAGAAGTGTGTTTTCATACAAAAACTGTTAATTACAACTAACTTTGTCCATTCGATTCGAACTTTGTACTTTGATATGAAGTTCCACCAGAAGTGAGTTTTGATACAAAAACTGTTAATTACAACTAACTTTGTCCATCCGATTCGAACTTTGTTCTTTAATATGAAATTGCACCAGAAGTGAGTTTTCATACAAAAACTGTTAATTACAACTAACTTTGTCCATCCGATTCGAACTTTGTACTTTGATATGAAGTTCTACCAGAAGTGTGTTTTCATACAAAAACTGTTAATTACAACTAACTTTGTCCATCCGATTCGAACTTTGTTCTTTGATTTGAAGTTCCACCAGAAGTGAGTTTTCATACAAAAACTGTTAATTACAACTAACTTTGTCCATCCGATTCGAACTTTGTACTTTGATATGAAGTTCCACCAGAAGTGTGTTTTCATACAAAAACTGTTAATTACAACTAACTTTGTCCATCCGATTCGAACTTTGTTCTTTGATATGAAGTTCCACCAGAAGTGTGTTTTCATACAAAAACTGTTAATTACAACTAACTTTGTCCATCCGATTCGAACTTTGTTCTTTGATATGAAGTTCCACCAGAAGTGTGTTTTCATACAAAAACTGTTAATTACAACTAACTTTGTCCATCCGATTCGAACTTTGTACTTTGATATGAAGTTGCACCAGAAGTGAATTTTCATACAAAAACTGTTAATTACAACTAACTTTGTCCATCCGATTCGAACTTTGTACTTTGATACGAAGTTCCACCAGAAGTGTGTTTTCATACAAAAACTGTTAATTACAACTAACTTTGTCCGTCCGATTCGAACTTTGTACTTTGATATGAAGTTCTACCAGAAGTGTGTTTTCATACAAAAACTGTTAATTACAACTAACTTTGTCCGTCCGATTCGAACTTTGTTCTTTGATTTGAAGTTCCACCAGAAGTGTGTTTTCATAAAAAAACTGTTAATTACAACTAACTTTGTCCGTCCGATTCGAACTTCGTTCTTTGATATGAAGTTCCACCAGAAGTGTGTTTTCATACAAAAACTGTTAATTACAACTAACTTTGTCCATCCGATTCGAACTTCGTTCTTTAATATGAAGTTCCACCAGAAGTGTGTTTTCATACAAAAACTGTTAATTACAACTAACTTTGTCCATCCGATTCGAACTTTGTTCTTTGATATGAAGTTCCACCAGAAGTGTGTTTTCATACAAAAACTGTTAATTACAACTAACTTTGTCCATTCGATTCGAACTTCGTTCTTTAATATGAAGTTCCACCAGAAGTGTGTTTTCATAAAAAAACTGTTAATTACAACTTACTTTGTCCGTCCGATTCGAACTTCGTTCTTTGATATGAAGTTCCACCAGAAGTGTGTTTTCATACAAAAACTGTTAATTACAACTAACTTTGTCCGTCCGATTCGAACTTTGTTCTTTGATTTGAAGTTCCACCAGAAGTGTGTTTTCATAAAAAAACTGTTAATTACAACTAACTTTGTCCGTCCGATTCGAACTTCGTTCTTTGATATGAAGTTCCACCAGAAGTGTGTTTTCATACAAAAACTGTTAATTACAACTAACTTTGTCCATCCGATTCGAACTTTGTTCTTTGATTTGAAGTTCCACCAGAAGTGAGTTTTCATACAAAAACTGTTAATTACAACTAACTTTGTCCATCCGATTCGAACTTTGTACTTTGATATGAAGTTCTACCAGAAGTGTGTTTTCATACAAAAACTGTTAATTACAACTTACTTTGTCCGTCCGACTCGAACTTTGTTCTTTGATATGAAGTTCCACCAGAAGTGTGTTTTCATACAAAAACTGTTAATTACAACTAACTTTGTCCATCCGATTCGAACTTTGTACTTTGATATGAAGTTGCACCAGAAGTGAATTTTCATACAAAAACTGTTAATTACAACTAACTTTGTCCGTCCGATTCGAACTTCGTTCTTTGATATGAAGTTCCACCAGAAGTGTGTTTTCATACAAAAACTGTTAATTACAACTAACTTTGTCCGTCCGATTCGAACTTTGTTCTTTGATTTGAAGTTCCACCAGAAGTGTGTTTTCATAAAAAAACTGTTAATTACAACTAACTTTGTCCGTCCGATTCGAACTTCGTTCTTTGATATGAAGTTCCACCAGAAGTGTGTTTTCATACAAAAACTGTTAATTACAACTAACTTTGTCCATCCGATTCGAACTTCGTTCTTTAATATGAAGTTCCACCAGAAGTGTGTTTTCATACAAAAACTGTTAATTACAACTAACTTTGTCCATCCGATTCGAACTTTGTTCTTTGATATGAAGTTCCACCAGAAGTGTGTTTTCATACAAAAACTGTTAATTACAACTAACTTTGTCCATCCGATTCGAACTTTGTTCTTTAATATGAAATTGCACCAGAAGTGAGTTTTGATACAAAAACTGTTAATTACAACTAACTTTGTCCATCCGATTCGAACTTTGTTCTTTGATATGAAGTTGCACCAGAAGTGAGTTTTCATACAAAAACTGTTAATTACAACTAACTTTGTCCATCCGATTCGAACTTTGTTCTTTGATTCGCAGTTGCACCAGAAGTGTGTTTTCATACAAAAACTGTTAATTACAACTAACTTTGTCCATCCGATTCGAACTTTGTTCTTTGATTTGAAGTTCCACCAGAAGTGAGTTTTCATACAAAAACTGTTAATTACAACTAACTTTGTCCATTCGATTCGAACTTCGTTCTTTAATATGAAGTTCCACCAGAAGTGTGTTTTCATAAAAAAACTGTTAATTACAACTTACTTTGTCCGTCCGATTCGAACTTCGTTCTTTGATATGAAGTTCCACCAGAAGTGTGTTTTCATAAAAAAAACTGTTAATTACAACTTACTTTGTCCGTCCGATTCGAACTTCGTTCTTTGATATGAAGTTCCACCAGAAGTGTGTTTTCATACAAAAACTGTTAATTACAACTAACTTTGTCCATCCGATTCGAACTTTGTTCTTTGATTTGAAGTTCCACCAGAAGTGAGTTTTCATACAAAAACTGTTAATTACAACTAACTTTGTCCATCCGATTCGAACTTTGTACTTTGATATGAAGTTCTACCAGAAGTGTGTTTTCATACAAAAACTGTTAATTACAACTAACTTTGTCCGTCCGATTCGAACTTTGTTCTTTGATTTGAAGTTCCACCAGAAGTGTGTTTTCATAAAAAAACTGTTAATTACAACTAACTTTGTCCGTCCGATTCGAACTTCGTTCTTTGATATGAAGTTCCACCAGAAGTGTGTTTTCATACAAAAACTGTTAATTACAACTAACTTTGTCCATCCGATTCGAACTTCGTTCTTTAATATGAAGTTCCACCAGAAGTGTGTTTTCATACAAAAACTGTTAATTACAACTAACTTTGTCCATCCGATTCGAACTTTGTTCTTTGATATGAAGTTCCACCAGAAGTGTGTTTTCATACAAAAACTGTTAATTACAACTAACTTTGTCCATCCGATTCGAACTTTGTACTTTGATATGAAGTTGCACCAGAAGTGAATTTTCATACAAAAACTGTTAATTACAACTAACTTTGTCCATCCGATTCGAACTTTGTTCTTTAATATGAAATTGCACCAGAAGTGAGTTTTGATACAAAAACTGTTAATTACAACTAACTTTGTCCATCCGATTCGAACTTTGTTCTTTGATATGAAGTTCCACCAGAAGTGTGTTTTCATACAAAAACTGTTAATTACAACTAACTTTGTCCATCCGATTCGAACTTTGTTCTTTGATTTGAAGTTCCACCAGAAGTGAGTTTTCATACAAAAACTGTTAATTACAACTAACTTTGTCCATCCGATTCGAACTTCGTTCTTTAATATGAAGTTCCACCAGAAGTGTGTTTTCATACAAAAACTGTTAATTACAACTAACTTTGTCCATCCGATTCGAACTTTGTTCTTTGATTTGAAGTTCCACCAGAAGTGAGTTTTCATACAAAAACTGTTAATTACAACTAACTTTGTCCATCCGATTCGAACTTTGTACTTTGATATGAAGTTCTACCAGAAGTGTGTTTTCATACAAAAACTGTTAATTACAACTAACTTTGTCCATCCGATTCGAACTTTGTTCTTTGATTTGAAGTTCCACCAGAAGTGAATTTTCATACAAAAACTGTTAATTACAACTAACTTTGTCCATCCGATTCGAACTTTGTTCTTTAATATGAAATTGCACCAGAAGTGAGTTTTGATACAAAAACTGTTAATTACAACTAACTTTGTCCATCCGATTCGAACTTTGTTCTTTGATATGAAGTTCCACCAGAAGTGTGTTTTCATACAAAAACTGTTAATTACAACTAACTTTGTCCATCCGATTCGAACTTTGTTCTTTAATATGAAATTGCACCAGAAGTGAGTTTTGATACAAAAACTGTTAATTACAACTAACTTTGTCCATCCGATTCGAACTTTGTTCTTTGATATGAAGTTCCACCAGAAGTGTGTTTTCATACAAAAACTGTTAATTACAACTAACTTTGTCCATCCGATTCGAACTTTGTTCTTTGATTTGAAGTTCCACCAGAAGTGAGTTTTCATACAAAAACTGTTAATTACAACTAACTTTGTCCATCCGATTCGAACTTTGTTCGTTAATATGAAGTTCCACCAGAAGTGTGTTTTCATACAAAAACTGTTAATTACAACTAACTTTGTCCGTCCGATTCGAACTTTGTTCTTTGATTTGAAGTTCCACCAGAAGTGTGTTTTCATAAAAAAACTGTTAATTACAACTAACTTTGTCCGTCCGATTCGAACTTCGTTCTTTGATATGAAGTTCCACCAGAAGTGTGTTTTCATACAAAAACTGTTAATTACAACTAACTTTGTCCATCCGATTCGAACTTCGTTCTTTAATATGAAGTTCCACCAGAAGTGTGTTTTCATACAAAAACTGTTAATTACAACTAACTTTGTCCATCCGATTCGAACTTTGTTCTTTGATATGAAGTTCCACCAGAAGTGTGTTTTCATACAAAAACTGTTAATTACAACTAACTTTGTCCATCCGATTCGAACTTTGTTCTTTGATATGAAGTTCCACCAGAAGTGTGTTTTCATACAAAAACTGTTAATTACAACTAACTTTGTCCATCCGATTCGAACTTTGTTCTTTGATATGAAGTTCCACCAGAAGTGTGTTTTCATACAAAAACTGTTAATTACAACTAACTTTGTCCATCCGATTCGAACTTTGTTCTTTGATTTGAAGTTCCACCAGAAGTGAGTTTTCATACAAAAACTGTTAATTACAACTAACTTTCTCCGTCCGATTCGAACTTTGTACTTTGATACGAAGTTCCACCAGAAGTGTGTTTTCATACAAAAACTGTTAATTACAACTAACTTTGTCCATCCGATTCGAACTTTGTACTTTGATATGAAATTGCACCAGAAGTGTGTTTTCATACAAAAACTGTTAATTACAACTAACTTTGTCCATCCGATTCGAACTTTGTTCTTTAATATGAAATTGCACCAGAAGTGAGTTTTGATACAAAAACTGTTAATTACAACTAACTTTGTCCATCCGATTCGAACTTTGTTCTTTGATATGAAGTTGCACCAGAAGTGAGTTTTCATACAAAAACTGTTAATTACAACTAACTTTGTCCATCCGATTCGAACTTTGTTCTTTGATTCGCAGTTGCACCAGAAGTGTGTTTTCATACAAAAACTGTTAATTACAACTAACTTTGTCCATCCGATTCGAACTTTGTTCTTTGATTTGAAGTTCCACCAGAAGTGAGTTTTCATACAAAAACTGTTAATTACAACTAACTTTGTCCATTCGATTCGAACTTTGTACTTTGATATGAAGTTCCACCAGAAGTGAGTTTTCATACAAAAACTATTAATTACAACTAACTTTGTCCGTCCGATTCGAACTTCGTTCTTTGATATGAAGTTCCACCAGAAGTGTGTTTTCATACAAAAACTGTTAATTACAACTAACTTTGTCCATCCGATTCGAACTTCGTTCTTTAATATGAAGTTCCACCAGAAGTGTGTTTTCATACAAAAACTGTTAATTACAACTAACTTTGTCCATCCGATTCGAACTTTGTTCTTTGATATGAAGTTCCACCAGAAGTGTGTTTTCATACAAAAACTGTTAATTACAACTAACTTTGTCCATCCGATTCGAACTTTGTACTTTGATACGAAGTTCCACCAGAAGTGTGTTTTCATACAAAAACTGTTAATTACAACTAACTTTGTCCGTCCGATTCGAACTTTGTTCTTTAATATGAAATTGCACCAGAAGTGAGTTTTGATACAAAAACTGTTAATTACAACTAACTTTGTCCATCCGATTCGAACTTTGTTCTTTGATTTGAAGTTCCACCAGAAGTGAGTTTTCATACAAAAACTGTTAATTACAACTAACTTTGTCCAACCAAAACGAACTTTGTACTTTGATATGAAGTTCCACCAGAAGTGAGTTTTCATACAAAAACTGTTAATTACAACTAACTTTGTCCGTCCGATTCAAACTTTGTTCTTTGATTTGAAGTTCCACCAGAAGTGTGTTTTCATAAAAAAACTGTTAATTACAACTTACTTTGTCCGTCCGATTCGAACTTCGTTCTTTGATATGAAGTTCCACCAGAAGTGTGTTTTCATAAAAAAACTGTTAATTACAACTTACTTTGTCCGTCCGATTCGAACTTCGTTCTTTGATATGAAGTTCCACCAGAAGTGTGTTTTCATAAAAAAAACTGTTAATTACAACTTACTTTGTCCGTCCGATTCGAACTTCGTTCTTTGATATGAAGTTCCACCAGAAGTGTGTTTTCATACAAAAACTGTTAATTACAACTAACTTTGTCCATCCGATTCGAACTTCGTTCTTTAATATGAAGTTCCACCAGAAGTGTGTTTTCATACAAAAACTGTTAATTACAACTAACTTTGTCCATCCGATTCGAACTTTGTTCTTTGATATGAAGTTCCACCAGAAGTGTGTTTTCATACAAAAACTGTTAATTACAACTAACTTTGTCCATCCGATTCGAACTTTGTACTTTGATATGAAGTTGCACCAGAAGTGAATTTTCATACAAAAACTGTTAATTACAACTAACTTTGTCCATCCGATTCGAACTTTGTTCTTTAATATGAAATTGCACCAGAAGTGAGTTTTGATACAAAAACTGTTAATTACAACTAACTTTGTCCATCCGATTCGAACTTTGTTCTTTGATATGAAGTTCCACCAGAAGTGTGTTTTCATACAAAAACTGTTAATTACAACTAACTTTGTCCATCCGATTCGAACTTTGTTCTTTGATTTGAAGTTCCACCAGAAGTGAGTTTTCATACAAAAACTGTTAATTACAACTAACTTTGTCCATCCGATTCGAACTTTGTACTTTGATATGAAGTTCTACCAGAAGTGTGTTTTCATACAAAAACTGTTAATTACAACTAACTTTGTCCGTCCGATTCGAACTTTGTTCTTTGATTTGAAGTTCCACCAGAAGTGTGTTTTCATAAAAAAACTGTTAATTACAACTAACTTTGTCCGTCCGATTCGAACTTCGTTCTTTGATATGAAGTTCCACCAGAAGTGTGTTTTCATACAAAAACTGTTAATTACAACTAACTTTGTCCATCCGATTCGAACTTCGTTCTTTAATATGAAGTTCCACCAGAAGTGTGTTTTCATACAAAAACTGTTAATTACAACTAACTTTGTCCGTCCGATTCGAACTTTGTACTTTGATACGAAGTTCCACCAGAAGTGTGTTTTCATACAAAAACTGTTAATTACAACTAACTTTCTCCGTCCGATTCGAACTTTGTACTTTGATATGAAGTTGCACCAGAAGTGAATTTTCATACAAAAACTGTTAATTACAACTAACTTTGTCCATCCGATTCGAACTTTGTACTTTGATACGAAGTTCCACCAGAAGTGTGTTTTCATACAAAAACTGTTAATTACAACTAACTTTGTCCGTCCGATTCGAACTTTGTACTTTGATACGAAGTTCCACCAGAAGTGTGTTTTCATACAAAAACTGTTAATTACAACTAACTTTCTCCGTCCGATTCGAACTTTGTACTTTGATACGAAGTTCCACCAGAAGTGTGTTTTCATACAAAAACTGTTAATTACAACTAACTTTGTCCATCCGATTCGAACTTTGTACTTTGATATGAAATTGCACCAGAAGTGTGTTTTCATACAAAAACTGTTAATTACAACTAACTTTGTCCATCCGATTCGAACTTTGTTCTTTAATATGAAATTGCACCAGAAGTGAGTTTTGATACAAAAACTGTTAATTACAACTAACTTTGTCCATCCGATTCGAACTTTGTTCTTTGATATGAAGTTGCACCAGAAGTGAGTTTTCATACAAAAACTGTTAATTACAACTAACTTTGTCCATCCGATTCGAACTTTGTTCTTTGATTCGCAGTTGCACCAGAAGTGTGTTTTCATACAAAAACTGTTAATTACAACTAACTTTGTCCATCCGATTCGAACTTTGTTCTTTGATTTGAAGTTCCACCAGAAGTGAGTTTTCATACAAAAACTGTTAATTACAACTAACTTTGTCCATTCGATTCGAACTTTGTACTTTGATATGAAGTTCCACCAGAAGTGAGTTTTCATACAAAAACTGTTAATTACAACTAACTTTGTCCATCCGATTCGAACTTTGTTCTTTAATATGAAATTGCACCAGAAGTGAGTTTTGATACAAAAACTGTTAATTACAACTAACTTTGTCCATCCGATTCGAACTTTGTTCTTTGATTCGCAGTTGCACCAAAAGTGTGTTTTCATACAAAAACTGTTAATTACAACTAACTTTGTCCATCCGATTCGAACTTTGTTCTTTGATTTGAAGTTCCACCAGAAGTGTGTTTTCATACAAAAACTGTTAATTACAACTAACTTTGTCCATCCGATTCGAACTTTGTACTTTGATATGAAGTTCTACCAGAAGTGTGTTTTCATACAAAAACTGTTAATTACAACTAACTTTGTCCGTCCGATTCGAACTTTGTTCTTTGATATGAAGGTCCACCAGAAGTTTGTTTTCATACAAAAACTGTTAATTACAACTAACTTTGTCCATCCGATTCGAACTTTGTTCTTTGATATGAAGTTGCATCAGAAGTGAGTTTTCATACAAAAACTATTAATTACAACTAACTTTGTCCATCCGATTCGAACTTTGTTCTTTGATATGAAGTTCCACCAGAAGTGAGTTTTCATACAAAAACTGTTAATTACAACTAACTTTGTCCATCCGATTCGAACTTTGTACTTTGATATGAAGTTCTACCAGAAGTGAGTTTTCATACAAAAACTGTTAATTACAACTAACTTTGTCCATCCGATTCGAACTTCGTTCTTTAATATGAAGTTCCACCAGAAGTGTGTTTTCATACAAAAACTGTTAATTACAACTAACTTTGTCCATCCGATTCGAACTTTGTTCTTTGATATGAAGTTCCACCAGAAGTGTGTTTTCATACAAAAACTGTTAATTACAACTAACTTTGTCCATCCGATTCGAACTTTGTACTTTGATATGAAATTGCACCAGAAGTGTGTTTTCATACAAAAACTGTTAATTACAACTAACTTTGTCCATCCGATTCGAACTTTGTTCTTTAATATGAAATTGCACCAGAAGTGAGTTTTCATACAAAAACTGTTAATTACAACTAACTTTGTCCATCCGATTCGAACTTTGTTCTTTGATTTGAAGTTCCACCAGAAGTGAGTTTTCATACAAAAACTGTTAATTACAACTAACTTTGTCCATCCGATTCGAACTTTGTACTTTGATATGAAGTTCTACCAGAAGTGTGTTTTCATACAAAAACTGTTAATTACAACTAACTTTGTCCGTCCGATTCGAACTTTGTTCTTTGATTTGAAGTTCCACCAGAAGTGTGTTTTCATAAAAAAACTGTTAATTACAACTAACTTTGTCCGTCCGATTCGAACTTCGTTCTTTGATATGAAGTTCCACCAGAAGTGTGTTTTCATACAAAAACTGTTAATTACAACTAACTTTGTCCATCCGATTCGAACTTTGTTCTTTGATTTGAAGTTCCACCAGAAGTGAGTTTTGATACAAAAACTGTTAATTACAACTAACTTTGTCCATCCGATTCGAACTTTGTTCTTTGATATGAAGTTCCACCAGAAGTGAGTTTTCATACAAAAACTGTTAATTACAACTAACTTTGTCCATTCGATTCGAACTTTGTACTTTGATATGAAGTTCCACCAGAAGTGAGTTTTCATACAAAAACTGTTAATTACAACTAACTTTGTCCATCCGATTCGAACTTTGTTCTTTAATATGAAATTGCACCAGAAGTGAGTTTTGATACAAAAACTGTTAATTACAACTAACTTTGTCCATCCGATTCGAACTTTGTTCTTTGATTCGCAGTTGCACCAAAAGTGTGTTTTCATACAAAAACTGTTAATTACAACTAACTTTGTCCATCCGATTCGAACTTTGTTCTTTGATTTGAAGTTCCACCAGAAGTGTGTTTTCATACAAAAACTGTTAATTACAACTAACTTTGTCCATCCGATTCGAACTTTGTACTTTGATATGAAGTTCTACCAGAAGTGTGTTTTCATACAAAAACTGTTAATTACAACTAACTTTGTCCGTCCGATTCGAACTTTGTTCTTTGATATGAAGGTCCACCAGAAGTTTGTTTTCATACAAAAACTGTTAATTACAACTAACTTTGTCCATCCGATTCGAACTTTGTTCTTTGATATGAAGTTGCATCAGAAGTGAGTTTTCATACAAAAACTATTAATTACAACTAACTTTGTCCATCCGATTCGAACTTTGTTCTTTGATATGAAGTTCCACCAGAAGTGAGTTTTCATACAAAAACTGTTAATTACAACTAACTTTGTCCATCCGATTCGAACTTTGTACTTTGATATGAAGTTCTACCAGAAGTGAGTTTTCATACAAAAACTGTTAATTACAACTAACTTTGTCCATCCGATTCGAACTTTGTTCTTTGATTTGAAGTTCCACCAGAAGTGAGTTTTCATACAAAAACTGTTAATTACAACTAACTTTGTCCATTCGATTCGAACTTTGTACTTTGATATGAAGTTCCACCAGAAGTGTGTTTTCATACAAAAACTGTTAATTACAACTTACTTTGTCCGTCCGATTCGAACTTTGTACTTTGATATGAAGTTCTACCAGAAGTGAGTTTTCATACAAAAACTGTTAATTACAACTAACTTTGTCCATCCGATTCGAACTTTGTTCTTTGATATGAAGTTCCACCAGAAGTGAGTTTTCATACAAAAACTGTTAATTACAACTAACTTTGTCCATCCGATTCGAACTTTGTTCTTTAATATGAAATTGCACCAGAAGTGAGTTTTGATACAAAAACTGTTAATTACAACTAACTTTGTCCATCCGATTCGAGCTTTGTTCTTTGATATGAAGTTGCACCAGAAGTGAGTTTTCATACAAAAACTGTTAATTACAACTAACTTTGTCCATCCGATTCGAACTTTGTTCTTTGATTCGCAGTTGCACCAAAAGTGTGTTTTCATACAAAAACTGTTAATTACAACTAACTTTGTCCATCCGATTCGAACTTTGTTCTTTGATTTGAAGTTCCACCAGAAGTGTGTTTTCATACAAAAACTGTTAATTACAACTAACTTTGTCCATCCGATTCGAACTTTGTACTTTGATATGAAGTTCTACCAGAAGTGTGTTTTCATACAAAAACTGTTAATTACAACTAACTTTGTCCGTCCGATTCGAACTTTGTTCTTTGATATGAAGATCCACCAGAAGTTTGTTTTCATACAAAAACTGTTAATTACAACTAACTTTGTCCATCCGATTCGAACTTTGTTCTTTGATTCGCAGTTGCACCAAAAGTGTGTTTTCATACAAAAACTGTTAATTACAACTAACTTTGTCCATCCAAAACGAACTTTGTACTTTGATATGAAGTTCTACCAGAAGTGAGTTTTCATACAAAAACTGTTAATTACAACTAACTTTGTCCATCCGATTCGAACTTTGTACTTTGATATGAAGTTCTACCAGAAGTGAGTTTTCATACAAAAACTGTTAATTACAACTAACTTTGTCCATCCGATTCGAACTTTGTTCTTTGATATGAAGTTCCACCAGAAGTGAGTTTTCATACAAAAACTGTTAATTACAACTAACTTTGTCCATCCGATTCGAACTTTGTTCTTTGATTTGCAGTTGCACCAGAAGTGTGTTTTCATACAAAAACTGTTAATTACAACTAACTTTGTCCATCCGATTCGAACTTTGTACTTTGATATGAAGTTCCACCAGAAGTGTGTTTTCATACAAAAACTGTTAATTACAACTTACTTTGTCCGTCCGATTCGAACTTTGTACTTTGATATGAAGTTCTACCAGAAGTGAGTTTTCATACAAAAACTGTTAATTACAACTAACTTTGTCCATCCGATTCGAACTTTGTTCTTTGATATGAAGTTCCACCAGAAGTGAGTTTTCATACAAAAACTGTTAATTACAACTAACTTTGTCCATCCGATTCGAACTTTGTTCTTTAATATGAAATTGCACCAGAAGTGAGTTTTGATACAAAAACTGTTAATTACAACTAACTTTGTCCATCCGATTCGAACTTTGTTCTTTGATATGAAGTTGCACCAGAAGTGAGTTTTCATACAAAAACTGTTAATTACAACTAACTTTGTCCATCCGATTCGAACTTTGTTCTTTGATATGAAGTTGCATCAGAAGTGAGTTTTCATACAAAAACTGTTAATTACAACTAACTTTGTCCATCCGATTCGAACTTTGTTCTTTGATATGAAGTTCCACCAGAAGTGAGTTTTCATACAAAAACTGTTAATTACAACTAACTTTGTCCATCCGATTCGAACTTTGTACTTTGATATGAAGTTCTACCAAAAGTGAGTTTTCATACAAAAACTGTTAATTACAACTAACTTTGTCCATCCGATTCGAACTTTGTTCTTTGATATGAAGTTCCACCAGAAGTGAGTTTTGATACAAAAACTGTTAATTACAACTAACTTTGTCCATCCGATTCGAACTTTGTTCTTTGATTTGAAGTTCCACCAGAAGTGAGTTTTCATACAAAAACTGTTAATTACAACTAACTTTGTCCATTCGATTCGAACTTTGTACTTTGATATGAAGTTCCACCAGAAGTGTGTTTTCATACAAAAACTGTTAATTACAACTTACTTTGTCCGTCCGATTCGAACTTTATACTTTGATATGAAGTTCTACCAGAAGTGAGTTTTCATACAAAAACTGTTAATTACAACTAACTTTGTCCATCCGATTCGAACTTTGTTCTTTGATATGAAATTGCATCAAGAGTGAGTTTTGATACAAAAACTGTTAATTACAACTAACTTTGTCCATCCGATTCGAACTTTGTTCTTTAATATGAAATTGCACCAGAAGTGAGTTTTGATACAAAAACTGTTAATTACAACTAACTTTGTCCATCCGATTCGAACTTTGTTCTTTGATATGAAGTTGCACCAGAAGTGAGTTTTCATACAAAAACTGTTAATTACAACTAACTTTGTCCATCCGATTCGAACTTTGTTCTTTGATTCACAGTTGCACCAAAAGTGTGTTTTCATACAAAAACTGTTAATTACAACTAACTTTGTCCATCCGATTCGAACTTTGTTCTTTGATTTGAAGTTCCACCAGAAGTGTGTTTTCATACAAAAACTGTTAATTACAACTAACTTTGTCCGTCCGATTCGAACTTTGTACTTTGATATGAAGTTCTACCAGAAGTGTGTTTTCATACAAAAACTGTTAATTACAACTAACTTTGTCCGTCCGATTCGAACTTTGTTCTTTGATATGAAGGTCCACCAGAAGTTTGTTTTCATACAAAAACTGTTAATTACAACTAACTTTGTCCATCCGATTCGAACTTTGTTCTTTGATTCGCAGTTGCACCAAAAGTGTGTTTTCATACAAAAACTGTTAATTACAACTAACTTTGTCCATCCAAAACGAACTTTGTACTTTGATATGAAGTTCTACCAGAAGTGAGTTTTCATACAAAAACTGTTAATTACAACTAACTTTGTCCATCCGATTCGAACTTTGTACTTTGATATGAAGTTCTACCAGAAGTGAGTTTTCATACAAAAACTGTTAATTACAACTAACTTTGTCCATCCGATTCGAACTTTGTTCTTTGATATGAAGTTCCACCAGAAGTGAGTTTTCATACAAAAACTGTTAATTACAACTAACTTTGTCCATCCGATTCGAACTTTGTTCTTTGATTTGCAGTTCTACCAGAAGTGTGTTTTCATACAAAAACTGTTAATTACAACTAACTTTGTCCATCCGATTCGAACTTTGTACTTTGATATGAAGTTGCACCAGAAGTGTGTTTTCATACAAAAACTGTTAATTACAACTAACTTTGTCCATCCGATTCGAACTTTGTTCTTTGATTTGAAGTTCCACCAGAAGTGTGTTTTCATACAAAAACTGTTAATTACAACTAACTTTGTCCGTCCGATTCGAACTTCGTTCTTTGATATGAAGTTCCACCAGAAGTGTGTTTTCATACAAAAACTGTTAATTACAACTAACTTTGTCCATCCGATTCGAACTTTGTTCTTTGATTTGCAGTTCCACCAGAAGTGTGTTTTCATACAAAAACTGTTAATTACAACTAACTTTGTCCATCCGATTCGAACTTTGTACTTTCATATGAAGTTGCACCAGAAGTGAATTTTCATACAAAAACTGTTAATTACAACTAACTTTGTCCATCCGATTCGAACTTTGTACTTTGATACGAAGTTCCACCAGAAGTGTGTTTTCATACAAAAACTGTTAATTACAACTTACTTTGTCCGTCCGATTCGAACTTTGTACTTTGATTTGAAGTTCCACCAGAAGTGTGTTTTCATACAAAAACTGTTAATTACAACTAACTTTGTCCATCCGATTCGAACTTTGTTCTTTGATATGAAGTTCCACCAGAAGTGTGTTTTCATACAAAAACTGTTAATTACAACTAACTTTGTCCATCCGATTCGAACTTTGTACTTTGATATGAAGTTGCACCAGAAGTGAATTTTCATACAAAAACTGTTAATTACAACTAACTTTGTCCATCCGATTCGAACTTTGTACTTTGATACGAAGTTCCACCAGAAGTGTGTTTTCATACAAAAACTGTTAATTACAACTTACTTTGTCCGTCCGATTCGAACTTTGTACTTTGATACGAAGTTCCACCAGAAGTGTGTTTTCATACAAAAACTGTTAATTACAACTAACTTTGTCCATCCGATTCGAACTTTGTACTTTGATACGAAGTTCCACCAGAAGTGTGTTTTCATACAAAAACTGTTAATTACAACTAACTTTGTCCATCCGATTCGAACTTTGTACTTTGATATGAAATTGCACCAGAAGTGTGTTTTCATACAAAAACTGTTAATTACAACTAACTTTGTCCGTCCGATTCGAACTTTGTTCTTTGATATGAAGGTCCACCAGAAGTGTGTTTTCATACAAAAACTGTTAATTACAACTAACTTTGTCCATCCAAAACGAACTTTGTACTTTGATATGAAGTTCTACCAGAAGTGAGTTTTCATACAAAAACTGTTAATTACAACTAACTTTGTCCATCCGATTCGAACTTTGTTCTTTGATTTGAAGTTCCACCAGAAGTGTGTTTTCATAAAAAAACTGTTAATTACAACTAACTTTGTCCATCCGATTCGAACTTTGTTCTTTGATATGAAGTTCTACCAGAAGTGTGTTTTCATACAAAAACTGTTAATTACAACTTACTTTGTCCGTCCGATTCGAACTTTGTACTTTGCTATGAAGTTCCACCAGAAGTGTGTTTTCATACAAAAACTGTTAATTACAACTAACTTTGTCCATCCGATTCGAACTTTGTTCTTTGATATGAAGTTCCACCAGAAGTGTGTTTTCATACAAAAACTGTTAATTACAACTTACTTTGTCCGTCCGATTCGAACTTTGTACTTTGATACGAAGTTCCACCAGAAGTGTGTTTTCATACAAAAACTGTTAATTACAACTAACTTTGTCCATCCGATTCGAACTTTGTACTTTGATACGAAGTTCCACCAGAAGTGTGTTTTCATACAAAAACTGTTAATTACAACTAACTTTGTCCATCCGATTCGAACTTTGTACTTTGATATGAAATTGCACCAGAAGTGTGTTTTCATACAAAAACTGTTAATTACAACTAACTTTGTCCACCCGATTCGAACTTTGTACTTTGATACGAAGTTCCACCAGAAGTGTGTTTTCATACAAAAACTGTTAATTACAACTTACTTTGTCCGTCCGATTCGAACTTTGTACTTTGTTACGAAGTTCCACCAGAAGTGTGTTTTCATACAAAAACTGTTAATTACAACTAACTTTGTCCATCCGATTCGAACTTTGTACTTTGATACGAAGTTCCACCAGAAGTGTGTTTTCATACAAAAACTGTTAATTACAACTAACTTTGTCCATCCGATTCGAACTTTGTACTTTGATATGAAATTGCACCAGAAGTGTGTTTTCATACAAAAACTGTTAATTACAACTTACTTTGTCCGTCCGATTCGAACTTTGTTCTTTGATATGAAGGTCCACCAGAAGTGTGTTTTCATACAAAAACTGTTAATTACAACTAACTTTGTCCATCCAAAACGAACTTTGTACTTTGATATGAAGTTCTACCAGAAGTGAGTTTTCATACAAAAACTGTTAATTACAACTAACTTTGTCCATCCGATTCGAACTTTGTTCTTTGATTTGAAGTTCCACCAGAAGTGTGTTTTCATACAAAAACTGTTAATTACAACTAACTTTGTCCATCCGATTCGAACTTTGTTCTTTGATATGAAGTTCCACCAGAAGTGTGTTTTCATACAAAAACTGTTAATTACAACTAACTTTGTCCATCCGATTCGAACTTTGTTCTTTGATATGAAGTTCCACCAGAAGTGTGTTTTCATACAAAAACTGTTAATTACAACTAACTTTGTCCGTCCGATTCGAACTTTGTTCTTTGATATGAAGTTCCACCAGAAGTGTGTTTTCATACAAAAACTGTTAATTACAACTAACTTTGTCCATCCGATTCGAACTTTGTTCTTTGATATGAAGTTCCACCAGAAGTGTGTTTTCATACAAAAACTGTTAATTACAACTAACTTTGTCCATCCGATTCGAACTTTGTACTTTGATACGAAGTTCCACCAGAAGTGTGTTTTCATACAAAAACTGTTAATTACAACTAACTTTGTCCATCCGATTCGAACTTTGTACTTTGATACGAAGTTCCACCAGAAGTGTGTTTTCATACAAAAACTGTTAATTACAACTAACTTTGTCCATCCGATTCGAACTTTGTACTTTGATATGAAATTGCACCAGAAGTGTGTTTTCATACAAAAACTGTTAATTACAACTAACTTTGTCCATCCGATTCGAACTTTGTTCTTTAATATGAAATTGCACCAGAAGTGAGTTTTGATACAAAAACTGTTAATTACAACTAACTTTGTCCATCCGATTCGAACTTTGTTCTTTGATATGAAGTTGCATCAGAAGTGAGTTTTCATACAAAAACTGTTAATTACAACTAACTTTGTCCATCCGATTCGAACTTTGTACTTTGATTCGCAGTTGCACCAGAAGTGTGTTTTCATACAAAAACTGTTAATTACAACTAACTTTGTCCATCCGATTCGAACTTTGTTCTTTGATTTGAAGTTCCACCAGAAGTGTGTTTTCATACAAAAACTGTTAATTACAACTAACTTTGTCCATTCGATTCGAACTTTGTACTTTGATATGAAGTTCCACCAGAAGTGTGTTTTCATACAAAAACTGTTAATTACAACTAACTTTGTCCGTCCGATTCGAACTTTGTTCTTTGATATGAAGGTCCACCAGAAGTGTGTTTTAATACAAAAACTGTTAATTACAACTAACTTTGTCCATCCAAAACGAACTTTGTACTTTGATATGAAGTTCTACCAGAAGTGAGTTTTCATACAAAAACTGTTAATTACAACTAACTTTGTCCATCCGATTCGAACTTTGTTCTTTGATTTGAAGTTCCACCAGAAGTGAGTTTTCATACAAAAACTGTTAATTACAACTAACTTTGTCCATCCGATTCGAACTTTGTACTTTGATATGAAGTTCTACCAGAAGTGTGTTTTCATACAAAAACTGTTAATTACAACTTACTTTGTCCGTCCGATTCGAACTTTGTTCTTTGATATGAAGTTCCACCAGAAGTGAGTTTTCATACAAAAACTGTTAATTACAACTAACTTTGTCCATTCGATTCGAACTTTGTACTTTGATATGAAGTTCTACCAGAAGTGTGTTTTCATACAAAAACTGTTAATTACAACTAACTTTGTCCGTCCGATTCGAACTTTGTTCTTTGATATGAAGGTCCACCAGAAGTGTGTTTTCATACAAAAACTGTTAATTACAACTAACTTTGTCCATCCAAAACGAACTTTGTACTTTGATATGAAGTTCTACCAGAAGTGAGTTTTCATACAAAAACTGTTAATTACAACTAACTTTGTCCATCCGATTCGAACTTTGTTCTTTGATTTGAAGTTCCACCAGAAGTGAGTTTTCATACAAAAACTGTTAATTACAACTAACTTTGTCCATCCGATTCGAACTTTGTACTTTGATATGAAGTTCTACCAGAAGTGTGTTTTCATACAAAAACTGTTAATTACAACTAACTTTGTCCATCCGATTCGAACTTTGTTCTTTGATATGAAGTTCCACCAGAAGTGAGTTTTCATACAAAAACTGTTAATTACAACTAACTTTGTCCATCCGATTCGAACTTTGTACTTTGATATGAAGTTGCACCAGAAGTGTGTTTTCATACAAAAACTGTTAATTACAACTAACTTTGTCCGTCCGATTCGATCTTCGTTCTTTGATATGAAGTTCCACCAGAAGTGTGTTTTCATACAAAAACTGTTAATTACAACTAACTTTGTCCATCCGATTCGAACTTTGTACTTTGATATGAAGTTGCACCAGAAGTGAATTTTCATACAAAAACTGTTAATTACAACTAACTTTGTCCATCCGATTCGAACTTTGTACTTTGATATGAAGTTCTACCAGAAGTGAGTTTTCATACAAAAACTGTTAATTACAACTAACTTTGTCCATCCGATTCGAACTTTGTTCTTTGATATGAAGTTCTACCAGAAGTGAGTTTTCATACAAAAACTGTTAATTACAACTTACTTTGTCCGTCCGATTCGAACTTTGTACTTTGATATGAAGTTCTACCAGAAGTGAGTTTTCATACAAAAACTGTTAATTACAACTAACTTTGTCCATCCGATTCGAACTTTGTACTTTGATATGAAGTTGCACCAGAAGTGTGTTTTCATACAAAAACTGTTAATTACAACTAACTTTGTCCGTCCGATTCGATCTTCGTTCTTTGATATGAAGTTCCACCAGAAGTGTGTTTTCATACAAAAACTGTTAATTACAACTAACTTTGTCCATCCGATTCGAACTTTGTACTTTGATATGAAGTTGCACCAGAAGTGAATTTTCATACAAAAACTGTTAATTACAACTAACTTTGTCCGTCCGATTCGAACTTTGTACTTTGATATGAAGTTCTACCAGAAGTGAGTTTTCATACAAAAACTGTTAATTACAACTAACTTTGTCCATCCGATTCGAACTTTGTTCTTTGATATGAAGTTCCACCAGAAGTGAGTTTTCATACAAAAACTGTTAATTACAACTTACTTTGTCCGTCCGATTCGAACTTTGTACTTTGATATGAAGTTCTACCAGAAGTGAGTTTTCATACAAAAACTGTTAATTACAACTAACTTTGTCCATCCGATTCGAACTTTGTTCTTTGATTTGAAGTTCCACCAGAAGTGTGTTTTCATACAAAAACTGTTAATTACAACTAACTTTGTCCGTCTGATTCGATCTTCGTTCTTTAATATGAAGTTCCACCAGAAGTGTGTTTTCATACAAAAACTGTTAATTACAACTAACTTTGTCCATCCGATTCGAACTTTGTTCTTTGATTTGAAGTTCCACCAGAAGTGAGTTTTCATACAAAAACTGTTAATTACAACTAACTTTGTCCATCCGATTCGAACTTTGTACTTTGATATGAAGTTCTACCAGAAGTGTGTTTTCATACAAAAACTGTTAATTACAACTAACTTTGTCCATCCGATTCGAACTTTGTACTTTGATATGAAGTTGCACCAGAAGTGAATTTTCATACAAAAACTGTTAATTACAACTAACTTTGTCCGTCCGATTCAAACTTTGTTCTTTGATATGAAGTTCCACCAGAAGTGTGTTTTCATACAAAAACTGTTAATTACAACTAACTTTGTCCATCCGATTCGAACTTTGTTCTTTGATATGAAGTTCCACCAGAAGTGTGTTTTCATACAAAAACTGTTAATTACAACTAACTTTGTCCATCCGATTCGAACTTTGTACTTTGATATGAAGTTGCACCAGAAGTGAATTTTCATACAAAAACTGTTAATTACAACTAACTTTGTCCATCCGATTCGAACTTCGTTCTTTGATATGAAGTTCCACCAGAAGTGTGTTTTCATACAAAAACTGTGAATTACAACTAACTTTGTCCATCCGATTCGAACTTTGTTCTTTGATATGAAGTTCCACCAGAAGTGTGTTTTCATACAAAAACTGTTAATTACAACTTACTTTGTCCGTCCGACTCGAACTTTGTTCTTTGATTTGAAGTTCCACCAGAAGTGTGTTTTCATACAAAAACTGTTAATTACAACTAACTTTGTCCGTCCGATTCGAACTGTATTCTTTGATATGAAGTTCCACCAGAAGTGTGTTTTCATACAAAAACTGTTAATTACAACTAACTTTGTCCATCCGATTCGAACTTTGTTCTTTGATATGAAGTTCCACCAGAAGTGAGTTTTCATACAAAAACTATTAATTACAACTAACTTTGTCCATCCGATTCGAACTTTGTACTTTGATATGAAGTTGCACCAGAAGTGAGTTTTCATACAAAAACTGTTAATTACAACTAACTTTGTCCATCCGATTTGAACTTTGTACTTTGATTTGCAGTTCCACCAGAAGTGTGTTTTCATACAAAAACTGTTAATTACAACTAACTTTGTCCATCCGATTCGAACTTTGTTCTTTGATATGAAATTGCACCAGAAGTGAGTTTTCATACAAAAACTGTTAATTACAACTAACTTTGTCCAACCAAAACGAACTTTGTACTTTGATATGAAGTTCTACCAGAAGTGAGTTTTCATACAAAAACTGTTAATTACAACTAACTTTGTCCAACCAAAACGAACTTTGTACTTTGATATGAAGTTCCACCAGAAGTGTGTTTTCATAAAAAAAACTGTTAATTACAACTTACTTTGTCCGTCCGATTCGAACTTCGTTCTTTGATATGAAGTTCCACCAGAAGTGTGTTTTCATACAAAAACTGTTAATTACAACTAACTTTGTCCATCCGATTCGAACTTCGTTCTTTGATATGAAGTTCCACCAGAAGTGTGTTTTCATACAAAAACTGTTAATTACAACTAACTTTGTCCATCCGATTCGAACTTTGTTCTTTGATTTGAAGTTCCACCAGAAGTGAGTTTTCATACAAAAACTGTTAATTACAACTAACTTTGTCCATCCGATTCGAACTTTGTACTTTGATATGAAGTTCTACCAGAAGTGTGTTTTCATACAAAAACTGTTAATTACAACTAACTTTGTCCGTCCGATTCGAACTTTGTTCTTTGATATGAAGTTCCACCAGAAGTGTGTTTTCATAAAAAATCTGTTAATTACAACTTACTTTGTCCGTCCGATTCGAACTTCGTTCTTTGATATGAAGTTCCACCAGAAGTGTGTTTTCATACAAAAACTGTTAATTACAACTAACTTTGTCCATCCGATTCGAACTTCGTTCTTTAATATGAAGTTCCACCAGAAGTGTGTTTTCATACAAAAACTGTTAATTACAACTAACTTTGTCCATCCGATTCGAACTTTGTTCTTTGATATGAAGTTCCACCAGAAGTGTGTTTTCATACAAAAACTGTTAATTACAACTAACTTTGTCCATCCGATTCGAACTTTGTACTTTGATATGAAGTTGCACCAGAAGTGAATTTTCATACAAAAACTGTTAATTACAACTAACTTTGTCCATCCGATTCGAACTTTGTACTTTGATATGAAGTTCTACCAGAAGTGTGTTTTCATACAAAAACTGTTAATTACAACTAACTTTGTCCGTCCGATTCGAACTTTGTTCTTTGATATGAAGTTCCACCAGAAGTGTGTTTTCATACAAAAACTGTTAATTACAACTAACTTTGTCCATCCGATTCGAACTTTGTTCTTTGATATGAAGTTCCACCAGAAGTGTGTTTTCATACAAAAACTGTTAATTACAACTAACTTTGTCTATCCGATTCGAACTTTGTACTTTGATATGAAGTTGCACCAGAAGTGAATTTTCATACAAAAACTGTTAATTACAACTAACTTTGTCCATCCGATTCGAACTTTGTACTTTGATACGAAGTTCCACCAGAAGTGTGTTTTCATACAAAAACTGTTAATTACAACTTACTTTGTCCGTCCGATTCGAACTTTGTACTTTGATACGAAGTTCCACCAGAAGTGTGTTTTGATACAAAAACTGTTAATTACAACTAACTTTGTCCATCCGATTCGAACTTTGTACTTTGATATGAAGTTGCACCAGAAGTGAATTTTCATACAAAAACTGTTAATTACAACTAACTTTGTCCGTCCGATTCAAACTTTGTACTTTGATACGAAGTTCCACCAGAAGTGTGTTTTCATACAAAAACTGTTAATTACAACTTACTTTGTCCGTCCGATTCGAACTTTGTACTTTGATACGAAGTTCCACCAGAAGTGTGTTTTCATACAAAAACTGTTAATTACAACTAACTTTGTCCATCCGATTCGAACTTTGTTCTTTGATACGAAGTTCCACCAGAAGTGTGTTTTCATACAAAAACTGTTAATTACAACTTACTTTGTCCGTCCGATTCGAACTTTGTACTTTGATACGAAGTTCCACCAGAAGTGTGTTTTCATACAAAAACTGTTAATTACAACTAACTTTGTCCATCCGATTCGAACTTTGTACTTTGATACGAAGTTCCACCAGAAGTGTGTTTTCATACAAAAACTGTTAATTACAACTTACTTTGTCCATCCGATTCGAACTTTGTTCTTTGATTCGCAGTTGCACCAAAAGTGTGTTTTCATACAAAAACTGTTAATTACAACTAACTTTGTCCATCCGATTCGAACTTTGTTCTTTGATATGAAGTTCCACCAGAAGTGTGTTTTCATACAAAAACTGTTAATTACAACTAACTTTGTCCATCCGATTCGAACTTTGTACTTTGATACGAAGTTCCACCAGAAGTGTGTTTTCATACAAAAACTGTTAATTACAACTTACTTTGTCCGTCCGATTCGAACTTTGTACTTTGATACGAAGTTCCACCAGAAGTGTGTTTTCATACAAAAACTGTTAATTACAACTAACTTTGTCCATCCGATTCGAACTTTGTACTTTGATACGAAGTTCCACCAGAAGTGTGTTTTCATACAAAAACTGTTAATTACAACTTACTTTGTCCGTCCGATTCGAACTTTGTACTTTGATACGAAGTTCCACCAGAAGTGTGTTTTCATACAAAAACTGTTAATTACAACTAACTTTGTCCATCCGATTCAAACTTTGTACTTTGATATGAAGTTGCACCAGAAGTGAATTTTCATACAAAAACTGTTAATTACAACTAACTTTGTTCGTCCGATTCAAACTTTGTACTTTGATACGAAGTTCCACCAGAAGTGTGTTTTCATACAAAAACTGTTAATTACAACTTACTTTGTCCGTCCGATTCGAACTTTGTACTTTGATTCGCAGTTGCACCAAAAGTGTGTTTTCATACAAAAACTGTTAATTACAACTAACTTTGTCCATCCGATTCGAACTTTGTTCTTTGATATGAAGTTGCACCAGAAGTGAATTTTCATACAAAAACTGTTAATTACAACTAACTTTGTCCATCCGATTCGAACTTTGTACTTTGATACGAAGTTCCACCAGAAGTGTGTTTTCATACAAAAACTGTTAATTACAACTTACTTTGTCCGTCCGATTCGAACTTTGTACTTTGATACGAAGTTCCACCAGAAGTGTGTTTTCATACAAAAACTGTTAATTACAACTAACTTTGTCCATCCGATTCGAACTTTGTTCTTTGATACGAAGTTCCACCAGAAGTGTGTTTTCATACAAAAACTGTTAATTACAACTTACTTTGTCCGTCCGATTCGAACTTTGTACTTTGATACGAAGTTCCACCAGAAGTGTGTTTTCATACAAAAACTGTTAATTACAACTAACTTTGTCCATCCGATTCGAACTTTGTACTTTGATATGAAGTTGCACCAGAAGTGAATTTTCATACAAAAACTGTTAATTACAACTAACTTTGTCCGTCCGATTCAAACTTTGTACTTTGATACGAAGTTCCACCAGAAGTGTGTTTTCATACAAAAACTGTTAATTACAACTTACTTTGTCCGTCCGATTCGAACTTTGTACTTTGATACGAAGTTCCACCAGAAGTGTGTTTTCATACAAAAACTGTTAATTACAACTAACTTTGTCCGTCCGATTCAAACTTTGTACTTTGATACGAAGTTCCACCAGAAGTGTGTTTTCATACAAAAACTGTTAATTACAACTTACTTTGTCCATCCGATTCGAACTTTGTACTTTGATACGAAGTTCCACCAGAAGTGTGTTTTCATACAAAAACTGTTAATTACAACTAACTTTGTCCATCCGATTCGAACTTTGTACTTTGATACGAAGTTCCACCAGAAGTGTGTTTTCATACAAAAACTGTTAATTACAACTTACTTTGTCCATCCGATTCGAACTTTGTTCTTTGATTCGCAGTTGCACCAAAAGTGTGTTTTCATACAAAAACTGTTAATTACAACTAACTTTGTCCATCCGATTCGAACTTTGTTCTTTGATATGAAGTTCCACCAGAAGTGTGTTTTCATACAAAAACTGTTAATTACAACTAACTTTGTCCATCCGATTCGAACTTTGTACTTTGATATGAAGTTGCACCAGAAGTGAATTTTCATACAAAAACTGTTAATTACAACTAACTTTGTCCATCCGATTCGAACTTTGTACTTTGATATGAAGTTGCACCAGAAGTGAATTTTCATACAAAAACTGTTAATTACAACTAACTTTGTCCATCCGATTCGAACTTTGTACTTTGATATGAAGTTCTACCAGAAGTGTGTTTTCATACAAAAACTGTTAATTACAACTAACTTTGTCCGTCCGATTCGAACTTTGTTCTTTGATATGAAGTTCCACCAGAAGTGTGTTTTCATACAAAAACTGTTAATTACAACTAACTTTGTCCATCCGATTCGAACTTTGTTCTTTGATATGAAGTTCCACCAGAAGTGTGTTTTCATACAAAAACTGTTAATTACAACTAACTTTGTCCATCCGATTCGAACTTTGTACTTTGATATGAAGTTGCACCAGAAGTGAATTTTCATACAAAAACTGTTAATTACAACTAACTTTGTCCATCCGATTCGAACTTTGTACTTTGATACGAAGTTCCACCAGAAGTGTGTTTTCATACAAAAACTGTTAATTACAACTAACTTTGTCCATCCGATTCGAACTTTGTTCTTTAATATGAAATTGCACCAGAAGTGAGTTTTGATACAAAAACTGTTAATTACAACTAACTTTGTCCATCCGATTCGAACTTTGTTCTTTGATATGAAGTTGCACCAGAAGTGAGTTTTCATACAAAAACTGTTAATTACAACTAACTTTGTCCATCCGATTCGAACTTTGTTCTTTGATTCGCAGTTGCACCAGAAGTGTGTTTTCATACAAAAACTGTTAATTACAACTAACTTTGTCCATCCGATTCGAACTTTGTTCTTTGATTTGAAGTTCCACCAGAAGTGAGTTTTCATACAAAAACTGTTAATTACAACTAACTTTGTCCATCCGATTCGAACTTTGTACTTTGATATGAAGTTCTACCAGAAGTGTGTTTTCATACAAAAACTGTTAATTACAACTAACTTTGTCCATCCGATTCGAACTTTGTACTTTGATATGAAGTTGCACCAGAAGTGAATTTTCATACAAAAACTGTTAATTACAACTAACTTTGTCCGTCCGATTCAAACTTTGTACTTTGATACGAAGTTCCACCAGAAGTGTGTTTTCATACAAAAACTGTTAATTACAACTTACTTTGTCCGTCCGATTCGAACTTTGTACTTTGATACGAAGTTCCACCAGAAGTGTGTTTTCATACAAAAACTGTTAATTACAACTAACTTTGTCCATCCGATTCGAACTTTGTTCTTTGATTCGCAGTTGCACCAAAAGTGTGTTTTCATACAAAAACTGTTAATTACAACTAACTTTGTCCATCCGATTCGAACTTTGTTCTTTGATTTGAAGTTCCACCAGAAGTGTGTTTTCATACAAAAACTGTTAATTACAACTAACTTTGTCCATCCGATTCGAACTTTGTTCTTTGATTCGCAGTTGCACCAAAAGTGTGTTTTCATACAAAAACTGTTAATTACAACTAACTTTGTCCATCCGATTCGAACTTTGTTCTTTGATTCGCAGTTGCACCAAAAGTGTGTTTTCATACAAAAACTGTTAATTACAACTAACTTTGTCCATCCGATTCGAACTTTGTTCTTTGATTTGAAGTTCCACCAGAAGTGTGTTTTCATACAAAAACTGTTAATTACAACTAACTTTGTCCATCCGATTCGAACTTTGTACTTTGATATGAAGTTCTACCAGAAGTGTGTTTTCATACAAAAACTGTTAATTACAACTAACTTTGTCCGTCCGATTCGAACTTTGTTCTTTGATATGAAGGTCCACCAGAAGTGTGTTTTCATACAAAAACTGTTAATTACAACTAACTTTGTCCATCCAAAACGAACTTTGTACTTTGATATGAAGTTCTACCAGAAGTGAGTTTTCATACAAAAACTGTTAATTACAACTAACTTTGTCCATCCGATTCGAACTTTGTACTTTGATATGAAGTTCTACCAGAAGTGAGTTTTCATACAAAAACTGTTAATTACAACTAACTTTGTCCATCCGATTCGAACTTTGTTCTTTGATATGAAGTTCCACCAGAAGTGAGTTTTCATACAAAAACTGTTAATTACAACTAACTTTGTCCATCCGATTCGAACTTTGTACTTTGATATGAAGTTCTACCAGAAGTGTGTTTTCATACAAAAACTGTTAATTACAACTAACTTTGTCCATCCGATTCGAACTTTGTACTTTGATATGAAGTTGCACCAGAAGTGAATTTTCATACAAAAACTGTTAATTACAACTAACTTTGTCCATCCGATTCGAACTTTGTTCTTTGATTTGAAGTTCCACCAGAAGTGTGTTTTCATACAAAAACTGTTAATTACAACTAACTTTGTCCGTCCGATTCGAACTTCGTTCTTTGATATGAAGTTCCACCAGAAGTGTGTTTTCATACAAAAACTGTTAATTACAACTAACTTTGTCCATCCGATTCGAACTTTGTTCTTTGATATGAAGTTCCACCAGAAGTGTGTTTTCATACAAAAACTGTTAATTACAACTAACTTTGTCCATCCGATTCGAACTTTGTACTTTGATATGAAGTTGCACCAGAAGTGAATTTTCATACAAAAACTGTTAATTACAACTAACTTTGTCCATCCGATTCGAACTTTGTACTTTGATATGAAGTTGCACCAGAAGTGAATTTTCATACAAAAACTGTTAATTACAACTAACTTTGTCCATCCGATTCGAACTTTGTACTTTGATACGAAGTTCCACCAGAAGTGTGTTTTCATACAAAAACTGTTAATTACAACTAACTTTGTCCATCCGATTCGAACTTTGTTCTTTGATATGAAGTTCCACCAGAAGTGTGTTTTCATACAAAAACTGTTAATTACAACTAACTTTGTCCATCCGATTCGAACTTTGTACTTTGATATGAAGTTGCACCAGAAGTGAATTTTCATACAAAAACTGTTAATTACAACTAACTTTGTCCATCCGATTCGAACTTTGTACTTTGATACGAAGTTCCACCAGAAGTGTGTTTTCATACAAAAACTGTTAATTACAACTAACTTTGTCCATCCGATTCGAACTTTGTTCTTTGATATGAAGTTCCACCAGAAGTGTGTTTTCATACAAAAACTGTTAATTACAACTAACTTTGTCCATCCGATTCGAACTTTGTACTTTGATATGAAGTTGCACCAGAAGTGAATTTTCATACAAAAACTGTTAATTACAACTAACTTTGTCCATCCGATTCGAACTTTGTACTTTGATATGAAGTTGCACCAGAAGTGAATTTTCATACAAAAACTGTTAATTACAACTAACTTTGTCCATCCGATTCGAACTTTGTACTTTGATACGAAGTTCCACCAGAAGTGTGTTTTCATACAAAAACTGTTAATTACAACTAACTTTGTCCATCCGATTCGAACTTTGTTCTTTGATTTGAAGTTCCACCAGAAGTGTGTTTTCATACAAAAACTGTTAATTACAACTAACTTTGTCCGTCCGATTCGAACTTCGTTCTTTGATATGAAGTTCCACCAGAAGTGTGTTTTCATACAAAAACTGTTAATTACAACTAACTTTGTCCATCCGATTCGAACTTTGTTCTTTGATATGAAGTTCCACCAGAAGTGTGTTTTCATACAAAAACTGTTAATTACAACTAACTTTGTCCATCCGATTCGAACTTTGTACTTTGATATGAAGTTGCACCAGAAGTGAATTTTCATACAAAAACTGTTAATTACAACTAACTTTGTCCATCCGATTCGAACTTTGTACTTTGATATGAAGTTGCACCAGAAGTGAATTTTCATACAAAAACTGTTAATTACAACTAACTTTGTCCATCCGATTCGAACTTTGTACTTTGATACGAAGTTCCACCAGAAGTGTGTTTTCATACAAAAACTGTTAATTACAACTAACTTTGTCCATCCGATTCGAACTTTGTTCTTTGATATGAAGTTCCACCAGAAGTGTGTTTTCATACAAAAACTGTTAATTACAACTAACTTTGTCCATCCGATTCGAACTTTGTACTTTGATATGAAGTTGCACCAGAAGTGAATTTTCATACAAAAACTGTTAATTACAACTAACTTTGTCCATCCGATTCGAACTTTGTACTTTGATACGAAGTTCCACCAGAAGTGTGTTTTCATACAAAAACTGTTAATTACAACTTACTTTGTCCGTCCGATTCGAACTTTGTACTTTGATACGAAGTTCCACCAGAAGTGTGTTTTCATACAAAAACTGTTAATTACAACTAACTTTGTCCATCCGATTCGAACTTTGTACTTTGATACGAAGTTCCACCAGAAGTGTGTTTTCATACAAAAACTGTTAATTACAACTAACTTTGTCCATCCGATTCGAACTTTGTACTTTGATATGAAATTGCACCAGAAGTGTGTTTTCATACAAAAACTGTTAATTACAACTAACTTTGTCCGTCCGATTCGAACTTTGTTCTTTGATATGAAGGTCCACCAGAAGTGTGTTTTCATACAAAAACTGTTAATTACAACTAACTTTGTCCATCCAAAACGAACTTTGTTCTTTGATATGAAGTTCCACCAGAAGTGTGTTTTCATAAAAAAACTGTTAATTACAACTAACTTTGTCCGTCCGATTCGAACTTTGTTCTTTGATATGAAGTTCCACCAGAAGTGAATTTTCATACAAAAACTGTTAATTACAACTAACTTTGTCCATCCGATTCGAACTTTGTACTTTGATATGAAGTTCTACCAGAAGTGTGTTTTCATACAAAAACTGTTAATTACAACTAACTTTGTCCGTCCGATTCGAACTTTGTTCTTTGATATGAAGTTCCACCAGAAGTGTGTTTTCATACAAAAACTGTTAATTACAACTAACTTTGTCCATCCGATTCGAACTTTGTACTTTGATATGAAATTGCACCAGAAGTGTGTTTTCATACAAAAACTGTTAATTACAACTTACTTTGTCCATCCGATTCGAACTTTGTTCTTTGATTCGCAGTTGCACCAAAAGTGTGTTTTCATACAAAAACTGTTAATTACAACTAACTTTGTCCATCCGATTCGAACTTTGTTCTTTGATATGAAGTTCCACCAGAAGTGTGTTTTCATACAAAAACTGTTAATTACAACTAACTTTGTCCATCCGATTCGAACTTTGTACTTTGATACGAAGTTCCACCAGAAGTGTGTTTTCATACAAAAACTGTTAATTACAACTAACTTTGTCCATCCGATTCGAACTTTGTACTTTGATACGAAGTTCCACCAGAAGTGTGTTTTCATACAAAAACTGTTAATTACAACTAACTTTGTCCATCCGATTCGAACTTTGTACTTTGATACGAAGTTCCACCAGAAGTGTGTTTTCATACAAAAACTGTTAATTACAACTTACTTTGTCCGTCCGATTCGAACTTTGTACTTTGATACGAAGTTCCACCAGAAGTGTGTTTTCATACAAAAACTGTTAATTACAACTAACTTTGTCCATCCGATTCGAACTTTGTACTTTGATACGAAGTTCCACCAGAAGTGTGTTTTCATACAAAAACTGTTAATTACAACTTACTTTGTCCGTCCGATTCGAACTTTGTACTTTGATACGAAGTTCCACCAGAAGTGTGTTTTCATACAAAAACTGTTAATTACAACTAACTTTGTCCATCCGATTCAAACTTTGTACTTTGATATGAAGTTGCACCAGAAGTGAATTTTCATACAAAAACTGTTAATTACAACTAACTTTGTTCGTCCGATTCAAACTTTGTACTTTGATACGAAGTTCCACCAGAAGTGTGTTTTCATACAAAAACTGTTAATTACAACTTACTTTGTCCGTCCGATTCGAACTTTGTACTTTGATTCGCAGTTGCACCAAAAGTGTGTTTTCATACAAAAACTGTTAATTACAACTAACTTTGTCCATCCGATTCGAACTTTGTTCTTTGATATGAAGTTGCACCAGAAGTGAATTTTCATACAAAAACTGTTAATTACAACTAACTTTGTCCATCCGATTCGAACTTTGTACTTTGATACGAAGTTCCACCAGAAGTGTGTTTTCATACAAAAACTGTTAATTACAACTTACTTTGTCCGTCCGATTCGAACTTTGTACTTTGATACGAAGTTCCACCAGAAGTGTGTTTTCATACAAAAACTGTTAATTACAACTAACTTTGTCCATCCGATTCGAACTTTGTTCTTTGATACGAAGTTCCACCAGAAGTGTGTTTTCATACAAAAACTGTTAATTACAACTTACTTTGTCCGTCCGATTCGAACTTTGTACTTTGATACGAAGTTCCACCAGAAGTGTGTTTTCATACAAAAACTGTTAATTACAACTAACTTTGTCCATCCGATTCGAACTTTGTACTTTGATATGAAGTTGCACCAGAAGTGAATTTTCATACAAAAACTGTTAATTACAACTAACTTTGTCCGTCCGATTCAAACTTTGTACTTTGATACGAAGTTCCACCAGAAGTGTGTTTTCATACAAAAACTGTTAATTACAACTTACTTTGTCCGTCCGATTCGAACTTTGTACTTTGATACGAAGTTCCACCAGAAGTGTGTTTTCATACAAAAACTGTTAATTACAACTAACTTTGTCCGTCCGATTCAAACTTTGTACTTTGATACGAAGTTCCACCAGAAGTGTGTTTTCATACAAAAACTGTTAATTACAACTTACTTTGTCCGTCCGATTCGAACTTTGTACTTTGATACGAAGTTCCACCAGAAGTGTGTTTTCATACAAAAACTGTTAATTACAACTAACTTTGTCCATCCGATTCGAACTTTGTACTTTGATACGAAGTTCCACCAGAAGTGTGTTTTCATACAAAAACTGTTAATTACAACTTACTTTGTCCATCCGATTCGAACTTTGTTCTTTGATTCGCAGTTGCACCAAAAGTGTGTTTTCATACAAAAACTGTTAATTACAACTAACTTTGTCCATCCGATTCGAACTTTGTTCTTTGATATGAAGTTCCACCAGAAGTGTGTTTTCATACAAAAACTGTTAATTACAACTAACTTTGTCCATCCGATTCGAACTTTGTACTTTGATATGAAGTTGCACCAGAAGTGAATTTTCATACAAAAACTGTTAATTACAACTAACTTTGTCCATCCGATTCGAACTTTGTACTTTGATATGAAGTTGCACCAGAAGTGAATTTTCATACAAAAACTGTTAATTACAACTAACTTTGTCCATCCGATTCGAACTTTGTACTTTGATATGAAGTTCCACCAGAAGTGTGTTTTCATACAAAAACTGTTAATTACAACTAACTTTGTCCATCCGATTCGAACTTTGTACTTTGATATGAAGTTGCACCAGAAGTGAATTTTCATACAAAAACTGTTAATTACAACTAACTTTGTCCATCCGATTCGAACTTTGTACTTTGATACGAAGTTCCACCAGAAGTGTGTTTTCATACAAAAACTGTTAATTACAACTAACTTTGTCCATCCGATTCGAACTTTGTTCTTTAATATGAAATTGCACCAGAAGTGAGTTTTGATACAAAAACTGTTAATTACAACTAACTTTGTCCATCCGATTCGAACTTTGTTCTTTGATATGAAGTTGCACCAGAAGTGAGTTTTCATACAAAAACTGTTAATTACAACTAACTTTGTCCATCCGATTCGAACTTTGTTCTTTGATTCGCAGTTGCACCAGAAGTGTGTTTTCATACAAAAACTGTTAATTACAACTAACTTTGTCCATCCGATTCGAACTTTGTTCTTTGATTTGAAGTTCCACCAGAAGTGAGTTTTCATACAAAAACTGTTAATTACAACTAACTTTGTCCATCCGATTCGAACTTTGTACTTTGATATGAAGTTCTACCAGAAGTGTGTTTTCATACAAAAACTGTTAATTACAACTAACTTTGTCCATCCGATTCGAACTTTGTACTTTGATATGAAGTTGCACCAGAAGTGAATTTTCATACAAAAACTGTTAATTACAACTAACTTTGTCCGTCCGATTCAAACTTTGTACTTTGATACGAAGTTCCACCAGAAGTGTGTTTTCATACAAAAACTGTTAATTACAACTTACTTTGTCCGTCCGATTCGAACTTTGTACTTTGATATGAAGTTGCACCAGAAGTGAATTTTCATACAAAAACTGTTAATTACAACTAACTTTGTCCATCCGATTCGAACTTTGTACTTTGATACGAAGTTCCACCAGAAGTGTGTTTTCATACAAAAACTGTTAATTACAACTAACTTTGTCCATCCGATTCGAACTTTGTTCTTTGATATGAAGTTCCACCAGAAGTGTGTTTTCATACAAAAACTGTTAATTACAACTAACTTTGTCCATCCGATTCGAACTTTGTACTTTGATATGAAGTTGCACCAGAAGTGAATTTTCATACAAAAACTGTTAATTACAACTAACTTTGTCCATCCGATTCGAACTTTGTACTTTGATACGAAGTTCCACCAGAAGTGTGTTTTCATACAAAAACTGTTAATTACAACTAACTTTGTCCATCCGATTCGAACTTTGTTCTTTGATATGAAGTTCCACCAGAAGTGTGTTTTCATACAAAAACTGTTAATTACAACTAACTTTGTCCATCCGATTCGAACTTTGTACTTTGATATGAAGTTGCACCAGAAGTGAATTTTCATACAAAAACTGTTAATTACAACTAACTTTGTCCATCCGATTCGAACTTTGTACTTTGATATGAAGTTGCACCAGAAGTGAATTTTCATACAAAAACTGTTAATTACAACTAACTTTGTCCATCCGATTCGAACTTTGTACTTTGATACGAAGTTCCACCAGAAGTGTGTTTTCATACAAAAACTGTTAATTACAACTAACTTTGTCCATCCGATTCGAACTTTGTTCTTTGATTTGAAGTTCCACCAGAAGTGTGTTTTCATACAAAAACTGTTAATTACAACTAACTTTGTCCGTCCGATTCGAACTTCGTTCTTTGATATGAAGTTCCACCAGAAGTGTGTTTTCATACAAAAACTGTTAATTACAACTAACTTTGTCCATCCGATTCGAACTTTGTTCTTTGATATGAAGTTCCACCAGAAGTGTGTTTTCATACAAAAACTGTTAATTACAACTAACTTTGTCCATCCGATTCGAACTTTGTACTTTGATATGAAGTTGCACCAGAAGTGAATTTTCATACAAAAACTGTTAATTACAACTAACTTTGTCCATCCGATTCGAACTTTGTACTTTGATATGAAGTTGCACCAGAAGTGAATTTTCATACAAAAACTGTTAATTACAACTAACTTTGTCCATCCGATTCGAACTTTGTACTTTGATACGAAGTTCCACCAGAAGTGTGTTTTCATACAAAAACTGTTAATTACAACTAACTTTGTCCATCCGATTCGAACTTTGTTCTTTGATATGAAGTTCCACCAGAAGTGTGTTTTCATACAAAAACTGTTAATTACAACTAACTTTGTCCATCCGATTCGAACTTTGTACTTTGATATGAAGTTGCACCAGAAGTGAATTTTCATACAAAAACTGTTAATTACAACTAACTTTGTCCATCCGATTCGAACTTTGTACTTTGATACGAAGTTCCACCAGAAGTGTGTTTTCATACAAAAACTGTTAATTACAACTTACTTTGTCCGTCCGATTCGAACTTTGTACTTTGATACGAAGTTCCACCAGAAGTGTGTTTTCATACAAAAACTGTTAATTACAACTAACTTTGTCCATCCGATTCGAACTTTGTACTTTGATACGAAGTTCCACCAGAAGTGTGTTTTCATACAAAAACTGTTAATTACAACTAACTTTGTCCATCCGATTCGAACTTTGTACTTTGATATGAAATTGCACCAGAAGTGTGTTTTCATACAAAAACTGTTAATTACAACTAACTTTGTCCGTCCGATTCGAACTTTGTTCTTTGATATGAAGGTCCACCAGAAGTGTGTTTTCATACAAAAACTGTTAATTACAACTAACTTTGTCCATCCAAAACGAACTTTGTTCTTTGATATGAAGTTCCACCAGAAGTGTGTTTTCATAAAAAAACTGTTAATTACAACTAACTTTGTCCGTCCGATTCGAACTTTGTTCTTTGATATGAAGTTCCACCAGAAGTGAATTTTCATACAAAAACTGTTAATTACAACTAACTTTGTCCATCCGATTCGAACTTTGTACTTTGATATGAAGTTCTACCAGAAGTGTGTTTTCATACAAAAACTGTTAATTACAACTAACTTTGTCCGTCCGATTCGAACTTTGTTCTTTGATATGAAGTTCCACCAGAAGTGTGTTTTCATACAAAAACTGTTAATTACAACTAACTTTGTCCATCCGATTCGAACTTTGTACTTTGATATGAAATTGCACCAGAAGTGTGTTTTCATACAAAAACTGTTAATTACAACTAACTTTGTCCGTCCGATTCGAACTTTGTTCTTTGATATGAAGGTCCACCAGAAGTGAGTTTTCATACAAAAACTGTTAATTACAACTAACTTTGTCCATCCGATTCGAACTTTGTACTTTGATATGAAGTTGCACCAGAAGTGAATTTTCATACAAAAACTGTTAATTACAACTAACTTTGTCCATCCGATTCGAACTTTGTACTTTGATACGAAGTTCCACCAGAAGTGTGTTTTCATACAAAAACTGTTAATTACAACTAACTTTGTCCATCCGATTCGAACTTTGTTCTTTGATATGAAGTTCCACCAGAAGTGTGTTTTCATACAAAAACTGTTAATTACAACTAACTTTGTCCATCCGATTCGAACTTTGTACTTTGATATGAAGTTGCACCAGAAGTGAATTTTCATACAAAAACTGTTAATTACAACTAACTTTGTCCATCCGATTCGAACTTTGTACTTTGATATGAAGTTCTACCAGAAGTGTGTTTTCATACAAAAACTGTTAATTACAACTAACTTTGTCCATCCGATTCGAACTTTGTACTTTGATACGAAGTTCCACCAGAAGTGTGTTTTCATACAAAAACTGTTAATTACAACTAACTTTGTCCATCCGATTCGAACTTTGTACTTTGATATGAAATTGCACCAGAAGTGTGTTTTCATACAAAAACTGTTAATTACAACTAACTTTGTCCGTCCGATTCGAACTTTGTTCTTTGATATGAAGGTCCACCAGAAGTGAGTTTTCATACAAAAACTGTTAATTACAACTAACTTTGTCCATCCGATTCGAACTTTGTTCTTTGATTTGAAGTTCCACCAGAAGTGTGTTTTCATAAAAAAACTGTTAATTACAACTTACTTTGTCCGTCCGATTCGAACTTCGTTCTTTGATATGAAGTTCCACCAGAAGTGTGTTTTCATACAAAAACTGTTAATTACAACTAACTTTGTCCATCCGATTCGAACTTCGTTCTTTGATATGAAGTTCCACCAGAAGTGTGTTTTCATACAAAAACTGTTAATTACAACTAACTTTGTCCATCCGATTCGAACTTTGTTTTTTGATATGAAGTTCCACCAGAAGTGTGTTTTCATACAAAAACTGTTAATTACAACTAACTTTGTCCATCCGATTCGAACTTTGTACTTTGATATGAAGTTGCACCAGAAGTGAATTTTCATACAAAAACTGTTAATTACAACTAACTTTGTCCATCCGATTCGAACTTTGTACTTTGATATGAAGTTCTACCAGAAGTGTGTTTTCATACAAAAACTGTTAATTACAACTAACTTTGTCCGTCCGATTCGAACTTTGTTCTTTGATATGAAGTTCCACCAGAAGTGTGTTTTCATACAAAAACTGTTAATTACAACGAACTTTGTCCATCCGATTCGAACTTTGTTCTTTGATATGAAGTTCCACCAGAAGTGTGTTTTCATACAAAAACTGTTAATTACAACTAACTTTGTCCATCCGATTCGAACTTTGTACTTTGATATGAAGTTGCACCAGAAGTGAATTTTCATACAAAAACTGTTAATTACAACTAACTTTGTCCATCCGATTCGAACTTTGTACTTTGATATGAAGTTCTACCAGAAGTGTGTTTTCATACAAAAACTGTTAATTACAACTAACTTTGTCCGTCCGATTCGAACTTTGTTCTTTGATATGAAGTTCCACCAGAAGTGTGTTTTCATACAAAAACTGTTAATTACAACTAACTTTGTCCATCCGATTCGAACTTTGTTCTTTGATATGAAGTTCCACCAGAAGTGTGTTTTCATACAAAAACTGTTAATTACAACTAACTTTGTCCATCCGATTCGAACTTTGTACTTTGATATGAAGTTGCACCAGAAGTGAATTTTCATACAAAAACTGTTAATTACAACTAACTTTGTCCATCCGATTCGAACTTTGTACTTTGATACGAAGTTCCACCAGAAGTGTGTTTTCATACAAAAACTGTTAATTACAACTTACTTTGTCCGTCCGATTCGAACTTTGTACTTTGATACGAAGTTCCACCAGAAGTGTGTTTTCATACAAAAACTGTTAATTACAACTAACTTTGTCCATCCGATTCGAACTTTGTACTTTGATACGAAGTTCCACCAGAAGTGTGTTTTCATACAAAAACTGTTAATTACAACTAACTTTGTCCATCCGATTCGAACTTTGTACTTTGATATGAAATTGCACCAGAAGTGTGTTTTCATACAAAAACTGTTAATTACAACTAACTTTGTCCATCCGATTCGAACTTTGTTCTTTAATATGAAATTGCACCAGAAGTGAGTTTTGATACAAAAACTGTTAATTACAACTAACTTTGTCCATCCGATTCGAACTTTGTTCTTTGATATGAAGTTGCATCAGAAGTGAGTTTTCATACAAAAACTGTTAATTACAACTAACTTTGTCCATCCGATTCGAACTTTGTTCTTTGATTCGCAGTTGCACCAGAAGTGTGTTTTCATACAAAAACTGTTAATTACAACTAACTTTGTCCATCCGATTCGAACTTTGTTCTTTGATTTGAAGTTCCACCAGAAGTGAGTTTTCATACAAAAACTGTTAATTACAACTAACTTTGTCCAGTCGATTCGAACTTTGTACTTTGATATGAAGTTCCACCAGAAGTGTGTTTTCATACAAAAACTGTTAATTACAACTTACTTTGTCCGTCCGATTCGAACTTTGTACTTTGATATGAAGTTCTACCAGAAGTGAGTTTTCATACAAAAACTGTTAATTACAACTAACTTTGTCCATCCGATTCGAACTTTGTTCTTTGATATGAAGTTCCACCAGAAGTGAGTTTTCATACAAAAACTGTTAATTACAACTAACTTTGTCCATCCGATTCGAACTTTGTTCTTTAATATGAAATTGCACCAGAAGTGAGTTTTGATACAAAAACTGTTAATTACAACTAACTTTGTCCATCCGATTCGAACTTTGTTCTTTGATATGAAGTTGCACCAAAAGTGAGTTTTCATACAAAAACTGTTAATTACAACTAACTTTGTCCATCCGATTCGAACTTTGTTCTTTGATTCGCAGTTGCACCAAAAGTGTGTTTTCATACAAAAACTGTTAATTACAACTAACTTTGTCCATCCGATTCGAACTTTGTTCTTTGATTTGAAGTTCCACCAGAAGTGTGTTTTCATACAAAAACTGTTAATTACAACTAACTTTGTCCATCCGATTCGAACTTTGTACTTTGATATGAAGTTCTACCAGAAGTGTGTTTTCATACAAAAACTGTTAATTACAACTAACTTTGTCCGTCCGATTCGAACTTTGTTCTTTGATATGAAGGTCCACCAGAAGTGTGTTTTCATACAAAAACTGTTAATTACAACTAACTTTGTCCATCCAAAACGAACTTTGTACTTTGATATGAAGTTCTACCAGAAGTGAGTTTTCATACAAAAACTGTTAATTACAACTAACTTTGTCCATCCGATTCGAACTTTGTTCTTTGATTTGCAGTTGCACCAGAAGTGTGTTTTCATACAAAAACTGTTAATTACAACTAACTTTGTCCATCCGATTCGAACTTTGTTCTTTGATTTGAAATTCCACCAGAAGTGAGTTTTCATACAAAAACTGTTAATTACAACTAACTTTGTCCATCCGATTCGAACTTTGTACTTTGATATGAAGTTCTACCAGAAGTGTGTTTTCATACAAAAACTGTTAATTACAACTAACTTTGTCCATCCGATTCGAACTTTGTACTTTGATATGAAGTTGCACCAGAAGTGAATTTTCATACAAAAACTGTTAATTACAACTAACTTTGTCCATCCGATTCGAACTTTGTACTTTGATATGAAGTTGCACCAGAAGTGTGTTTTCATACAAAAACTGTTAATTACAACTAACTTTGTCCATCCAAAACGAACTTTGTACTTTGATTTGAAGTTCTACCAGAAGTGAGTTTTCATACAAAAACTGTTAATTATAACTAACTTTGTCCATCCGATTCGAACTTTGTTCTTTGATTTGCAGTTGCACCAGAAGTGTGTTTTCATACAAAAACTCTTAATTACAACTAACTTTGTCCATCCGATTCGAACTTTGTTCTTTGATTTGAAGTTCCACCAGAAGTGAGTTTTCATACAAAAACTGTTAATTACAACTAACTTTGTCCATCCGATTCGAACTTTGTACTTTGTTATGAAGTTCTACCAGAAGTGTGTTTTCATACAAAAACCGTTAATTACAACTAACTTTGTCCGTCCGATTCGAACTTTGTTCTTTGATTTGAAGTTCCACCAGAAGTGTGTTTTCATACAAAAACTGTTAATTACAACTAACTTTGTCCGTCCGATTCGAACTTCGTTCTTTGATATGAAGTTCCACCAGAAGTGTGTTTTCATACAAAAACTGTTAATTACAACTAACTTTGTCCATCCGATTCGAACTTTGTTCTTTGATATGAAGTTCCACCAGAAGTGTGTTTTCATACAAAAACTGTTAATTACAACTAACTTTGTCCATCCGATTCGAACTTTGTTCTTTGATATGAAGTTCCACCAGAAGTGTGTTTTCATACAAAAACTGTTAATTACAACTCACTTTGTCCATCCGATTCGAACTTTGTTCTTTGATATGAAGTTGCACCAGAAGTGAATTTTCATACAAAAACTGTTAATTACAACTAACTTTGTCCATCCGATTCGAACTTTGTACTTTGATATGAAGTTTCACCAGAAGTGTGTTTTCATACAAAAACTGTTAATTACAACTAACTTTGTCCATCCGATTCGAACTTTGTTCTTTAATATGAAATTGCACCAGAAGTGAGTTTTGATACAAAAACTGTTAATTACAACTAACTTTGTCCGTCCGATTCGAACTTTGTTCTTTGATTCGCAGTTGCACCAGAAGTGTGTTTTCATACAAAAACTGTTAATTACAACTAACTTTGTCCATCCGATTCGAACTTTGTTCTTTGATTTGAAGTTCCACCAGAAGTGAGTTTTCATACAAAAACTGTTAATTACAACTAACTTTGTCCGTCCGATTCGAACTTTGTTCTTTGATTCGCAGTTGCACCAGAAGTGTGTTTTCATACAAAAACTGTTAATTACAACTAACTTTGTCCATCCGATTCGAACTTTGTTCTTTGATTTGAAGTTCCACTAGAAGTGTGTTTTCATACCAAAACTGTTAACTACAACTAAAGTTAGAACACAGTAACTTCCCGAAACAGCAACGTCCGCAGATCCAAGGGCAGACGTAAGACAACACCGGCCACGCTCGCCAAGATGTTTAACAACACCGGACATGCTTAGACATCAAACACCCAGTCACCCGATCGCGAACGTGACTGCGTCACCGTGGGAACCGTGCATCAGCAATTCCCGTGCGTTCCGGAGTAGGCTGTAGCCAACAAATGTTCACAAAGATAGTTAGTTGCGGTATAACCTCGATCTAGGAAAGTCGATTGTAACTTAGGATTAGTGAAAGAAAATAAAATACTTTTTTTATGATATATTCATAGAAGAAAAGTTTAACTGGCGCCCGAATAGGGACCTCTAGTGAAGTATAGTACAGTGCATGTAGTGATCACGTAAGAGTGTAATCACACAGTGTCGCAAGTACCGAGTAGTGATCACGTTAGAGTGTTAATCACACCGCGTCGCGACAACATCTTTCCCGATCGCAAATTGCAGCCGTGTGCACAGGTGCCCGAGTAGCCGGAAGCAGCTAACAACTCGTTCCCGGAGGAAAAGGATCACACCAACACACCGAGAAGGAAAGAGTCACTGGAAATCACTGGAGGGCCGAGCGACAAAATCAGCCCCGTAAGAGGAGGTGAAGATAAAATCAGCCCCGTAAGAGGAGGTGAAGATAAACCAGCCCCGTAAGAGGAGGTGAAGATAAAACAGCCCCATCACAGGAGGGAAATATGCATCTATTAATGTAAGTACAAAAGCTATAAAGGTGAGAAAAACACAAAAATTATTTCGTTTAAAAGTGAGTGAAATTAATTCGTGAAAAAGTTTAATTCGGTATTCGATTTATAACTCCGATATTGTGAAAAAAAATCAAACTGGAGGAATTAGTTCAGTCATTTCACCAATTTGCAATCGCAACGAAAGATACAGATCAAGAGCAAACTATAAAACATAACGAAATGGAAGCACTAGTAAACAGAATCGCAGCCCTAGAGGCACGTTTAAGTGAAAACAATGTGACGGATGATTTTAAAGACCCGCCACTCTTTTTTGTCAAACAAGACGGTAGTGCAGTGAATCCAGAATCTTTTGAAAAGATTCCAGGAGTCGTAAAAGATCTCCCTGTTTTTTGTGGTGATCCCAGCGAGCTTAATAGCTGGATCTGTGACGTCGATGGAATAATCAGATTATACCAAACCTCACCCAGTGCTAACGAAGAAAGACAAAACAAATTTCACATGATATGTAAATTTGTTCGGCGAAAAATTAGAGGAGAAGCCAACGATGCGTTAGTCGCATCAAATGTAGGAATAAATTGGAACATGATAAGAAGAACTCTTATCACCTACTACGGCGAAAAACGTGACCTGGAAACACTCGATTTTCAATTAATGAGTGCCTACCAGAAGGGTCGATCTTTGGAAATATATTACGACGAAGTAAACAGACTGCTCTCGCTTATCGCGAATCAAATAAAAACGGATGATAGATTTACTCATCCCGAAGCTTCCAAAGCTATGATTGAAACCTATAACAAGAAAGCAATAGACGCTTTTATCAGAGGACTCGACGGAGATGTTTACAAGTTCATAAGGAATTATGAGCCAGCATCTCTAGCAGCCGCCTACAGTTACTGCATTTCATTCCAGAACTTGGAATGTCGCAAAATGCTAACAAGGCCAAAACACGTGAACACACCCCCGTCAGCCCCCAGAAATCTCATACCATTACCAATGCCTCATCCACCACCAAGAGCGTTCCAAAACTATCAAAAACCAATGATAGCTAACAATGTGAGATCTCATTTTGCAAACAACCAACCAATGCAGAATTATGCAAGGAATTTTTCACAACGTCCAGTCTGGAATCAACCAAGTCAGCCAAAACCATTCTTCCAGCGCACAGGATTTAATCAACCAAATCAAATGAAAACTTTTGCGCAACAGAGAAATCCATTCCATCAAAATAGACCTGAACCGATGGAAGTAGACCCATCAATTAGGTCGCATCAAGTAAACTATGCAAACCGACCAAATTCATCGAACATTCGACCACCAAAAAGACCACGAGCTTTCAACATAGAAACAATTCCGCAAGAAGAAAACCCATATGAAAATGACGTCGAGAATCAGGCATCTTACGAACGATACATGAGAACTTTAGAAAAACAGGAAAAATACAACGATACTCGTGAAGCGGAACTGAATTTTTTAGAATAAATTCAGCTTTGCCATACTTTGTTTACTATGGGAAAGCAGGACAGGAAATAAGAATATTAGTTGATACAGGAGCTAACAAAAATTTTATTCATGAAAAGCATGCAAAAATATCTCATGATGTTTCATCGCCATTTTTCGTGTCATCAGTAGGAGGAGATATTATGATCAATAAATATTCTCAAGCTAATATATTTGAACCTTATTCAGATGTGAACGTAAAATTTTACCACTTAAAAGGATTAAAAACATTCGACGCAATAATCGGTCATGACACACTTAAAGAAATAAAAGCAATCATTGACACCGCTAATCAAAAATTAATTATAGGAAATAATGAAATTCCACTTTTACAGCATTATTTACAAGAAGTGAATAAAATTGACATAAGAGATAATCACCTTAATCACACAGAAAAAAAGGAATTATATGAAATACTTAATAAATTTCAAGATTTATTTCAGCCCCCCGACGAAAAATTACCTTTCACAACAGAGATAGAAGCGACAATATGCACATTCGACAGTGAACCAGTGTATAGTAAGTCCTACCCGTATCCATTAGCTCTAAAGCAAGAAGTTGAATCGCAGATACACAAACTTTTAAAAGATGAAATAATTAGACCATCAAATTGAGATCCAACAGATCATGAAGGTAGCTAATTTGGATATTCTACAAACTCACACCAAAGCTCTTGAGGAAGCTGTAATAGCAGCAAAACATGGCATACCGAGCAGCGAGTTGCTTTCACTCGAAGATATCAACACCATATCGAAGGTTCTAGAGAACAATAATATATATTACACAACAGCCGAAGAACTCTTAGCACAAGCTACAGCGCAAGTCGTTACGAATACAACACACCTCATCTTTATGCTAAAGTTCCCTCGTTTCTCTCATCAATCCTACGAATATAACTACATCGATTCCATTACAAACCATGATAGAAGAATATTACTAGAAAACAACCATATTATACGGAATCTAACACATACGTTTGAAGTTCTCAAACCCTGCGTAGAACAAAATGAGTTTTACTCATGCGACAGCGAAACATTGAGAGAACCCTCGCGCTGTATTCATCATCTCATTCAGAAGCAACATGCTGACTGTATGTACGAGAAAGTGTATTCAAAAGGATTGATCAAACGCATAAACGAAGCGAATATTCTAATCAATGATGCCGTAGTCGAAATCGCATCGAACTGCAACGACGCACATCGTATTCTAAATGGGTCCTACCTAATACAATTTTACCAATGCAGCATCCTGATCGATGGAGAACTCTTTTCCAGCATAGACGTTCCTATTAAACCGTACCACTCAACTCTCGGACTGATAGTCAACGAAGTCGGTATCCAAGATAATCCTTCGATAGAACATCTTCAGAACATGACACTACAACATCGAGAGAAGCTACACACGATCAGTTTGATCAACAACTCCCTCACATGGAAAATGAATCTATTTGGATCGATCGGGGTAACATCGATTACTTTAATATCAATCACTGCAATTCTTTGTTTGTTCATCAGAATCAGAAGAACAAAAATCCAGTTGAACATCCCGATGTCTAACGCGCAACATCAAGACGACACCCACATGGGAACCTTTGTTAGCAGACCCACATCATTTCATGCTATTAACAGACTTTGAGGGCAAAGTCACCTAAGAGGGGAGGAGTTAGAACACAGTAACTTCCCGAAACAGCAACGTCCGCAGATCCAAGGGCAGACGTAAGACAACACCGGCCACGCTCGCCAAGATGTTTAACAACACCGGACATGCTTAGACATCAAACACCCAGTCACCCGATCGCGAACGTGACTGCGTCACCGTGGGAACCGTGCATCAGCAATTCCCGTGCGTTCCGGAGTAGGCTGTAGCCAACAAATGTTCACAAAGATAGTTAGTTGCGGTATAACCTCGATCTAGGAAAGTCGATTGTAACTTAGGATTAGTGAAAGAAAATAAAATACTTTTTTTATGATATATTCATAGAAGAAAAGTTTAACTCTAACTTTGTCCATCCGATTCGAACTTTGTTCTTTCATATGAATTTCCACCAGAAGTGTGTTTTCATACAAAAACTGTTAATTACAACTTACTTTGTCCGTCCGATTCGAACTTTGTACTTTGATATGAAGTTCTACCAGAAGTGAGTTTTCATACAAAAACTGTTAATTACAACTAACTTTGTCCATCCGATTCGAACTTTGTACTTTGATATGAAGTTGCACCAGAAGTGTGTTTTCATACAAAAACTGTTAATTACAACTAACTTTGTCCATCCGATTCGAACTTTGTTCTTTAATATGAAATTGCACCAGAAGTGAGTTTTGATACAAAAACTGTTAATTACAACTAACTTTGTCCATCCGATTCGAACTTTGTTTTTTGATATGAAGTTGCACCAGAAGTGAGTTTTCATACAAAAACTGTTAATTACAACTAACTTTGTCCATCCGATTCGAACTTTGTTCTTTGATTCACAGTTGCACCAGAAGTGTGTTTTCATACAAAAACTGTTAATTACAACTAACTTTGTCCATTCGATTCGAACTTTGTACTTTGATATGAAGTTCCACCAGAAGTGTGTTTTCATACAAAAACTGTTAATTACAACTAACTTTGTCCGTCCGATTCGAACTTTGTTCTTTGATTCGCAGTTGCACCAGAAGTGTGTTTTCATACAAAAACTGTTAATTACAACTAACTTTGTCCATCCGATTCGAACTTTGTTCTTTGATTTGAAGTTCCACCAGAAGTGAGTTTTCATACAAAAACTGTTAATTACAACTAACTTTGTCCATTCGATTCGAACTTTGTACTTTGATATGAAGTTCCACCAGAAGTGTGTTTTCATACAAAAACTGTTAATTACAACTTACTTTGTCCGTCCGATTCGAACTTTGTACTTTGATATGAAGTTCTACCAGAAGTGAGTTTTCATACAAAAACTGTTAATTACAACTAACTTTGTCCATCCAAAACGAACTTTGTACTTTGATATGAAGTTCCACCAGAAGTGAGTTTTCATACAAAAACTGTTAATTACAACTAACTTTGTCCATCCGATACGAACTTTGTTCTTTAATATGAAATTGCACCAGAAGTGAGTTTTCATACAAAAACTGTTAATTACAACTAACTTTGTCCATCCGATTCGAACTTTGTTCTTTAATATGAAATTGCACCAGAAGTGAGTTTTGATACAAAAACTGTTAATTACAACTAACTTTGTCCATCCGATTCGAACTTTGTTCTTTGATATGAAGTTGCACCAGAAGTGAGTTTTCATACAAAAACTGTTAATTACAACTAACTTTGTCCATCCGATTCGAACTTTGTTCTTTGATTCGCAGTTGCACCAGAAGTGTGGTTTCATACAAAAACTGTTAATTACAACTAATTTTGTCCATCCGATTCGAACTTTGTTATTTGATTTGAAGTTCCACCAGAAGTGTGTTTTCATACAAAAACTGTTAATTACAACTTACTTTGTCCGTCCGATTCGAACTTTGTACTTTGATATGAAGTTCTACCAGAAGTGAGTTTTCATACAAAAACTGTTAATTACAACTAACTTTGTCCATCCAAAACGAACTTTGTACTTTGATATGAAGTTCCACCAGAAGTGAGTTTTCATACAAAAACTGTTAATTACAACTAACTTTGTCCATCCGATACGAACTTTGTGCTTTAATATGAAATTGCACCAGAAGTGAGTTTTCATACAAAAACTGTTAATTACAACTAACTTTGTCCATCCGATTCGAACTTTGTTCTTTAATATGAAATTGCACCAGAAGTGAGTTTTCATACAAAAACTGTTAATTACAACTAACTTTGTCCATCCGATTCGAACTTTGTTCTTTGATATGAAGTTGCACCAGAAGTGAGTTTTCATACAAAAACTGTTAATTACAACTAACTTTGTCCATCCGATTCGAACTTTGTACTTTGATATGAAGTTCTACCAGAAGTGTGTTTTCATACAAAAACTGTTAATTACAACTAACTTTGTCCGTCCGATTCGAACTTTGTACTTTGATTTGCAGTTGCACCAGAAGTGTGTTTTCATACAAAAACTGTTAATTACAACTAACTTTGTCCATCCGATTCGAACTTTGTTCTTTGATTTGCAGTTGCACCAGAAGTGTGTTTTCATACAAAAACTGTTAATTACAACTAACTTTGTCCATCCGATTCGAACTTTGTTCTTTGATATGAAGTTGCACCAGAAGTGTGTTTTCATACAAAAACTGTTAATTACAACTAACTTTGTCCATCCGATTCGAACTTTGTTCTTTAATATGAAATTGCACCAGAAGTGAGTTTTCATACAAAAACTGTTAATTACAACTAACTTTGTCCATCCGATTCGAACTTTGTTCTTTGATTTGCAGTTGCACCAGAAGTGTGTTTTCATACAAAAACTGTTAATTACAACTAACTTTGTCCATCCGATTCGAACTTTGTTCTTTGATTTGAAGTTCCACCAGAAGTGAGTTTTCATACAAAAACTGTTAATTACAACTAACTTTGTCCATCCGATTCGAACTTTGTACTTTGATATGAAGTTGCACCAGAAGTGTGTTTTCATACAAAAACTGTTAATTACAACTAACTTTGTCCATCCGATTCGAACTTTGTTCTTTAATATGAAATTGCACCAGAAGTGAGTTTTCATACAAAAACTGTTAATTACAACTAACTTTGTCCATCCGATTCGAACTTTGTTCTTTAATATGAAATTGCACCAGAAGTGAGTTTTCATACAAAAACTGTTAATTACAACTAACTTTGTCCATCCGATTCGAACTTTGTTCTTTGATATGAAGTTGCACCAGAAGTGAGTTTTCATACAAAAACTGTTAATTACAACTAACTTTGTCCATCCGATTCGAACTTTGTACTTTGATTTGAAGTTCTACCAGAAGTGTGTTTTCATACAAAAACTGTTAATTACAACTAACTTTGTCCGTCCGATTCGAACTTTGTACTTTGATTTGCAGTTGAACCAGAAGTGAGTTTTCATACAAAAACTGTTAATTACAACTAACTTTGTCCATCCGATTCGAACTTTGTTCTTTGATATGAAGTTGCACCAGAAGTGTGTTTTCATACAAAAACTGTTAATTACAACTAACTTTGTCCATCCAAAACGAACTTTGTACTTTGATATGAAGTTCTACCAGAAGTGTGTTTTCATACAAAAACTGTTAATTACAACTAACTTTGTCCGTCCGATTCGAACTTTGTTCTTTGATATGAAGGTCCACCAGAAGTTTGTTTTCATACAAAAACTGTTAATTACAACTAACTTTGTCCATCCGATTCGAACTTTGTTCTTTGATTCGCAGTTGCACCAAAAGTGTGTTTTCATACAAAAACTGTTAATTACAACTAACTTTGTCCATCCAAAACGAACTTTGTACTTTGATATGAAGTTCTACCAGAAGTGAGTTTTCATACAAAAACTGTTAATTACAACTAACTTTGTCCATCCGATTCGAACTTTGTACTTTGATATGAAGTTCTACCAGAAGTGAGTTTTCATACAAAAACTGTTAATTACAACTAACTTTGTCCATCCGATTCGAACTTTGTTCTTTGATATGAAGTTCCACCAGAAGTGAGTTTTCATACAAAAACTGTTAATTACAACTAACTTTGTCCATCCGATTCGAACTTTGTTCTTTGATTTGCAGTTGCACCAGAAGTGTGTTTTCATACAAAAACTGTTAATTACAACTAACTTTGTCCATCCGATTCGAACTTTGTTCTTTGATTTGAAGTTCCACCAGAAGTGAGTTTTCATACAAAAACTGTTAATTACAACTAACTTTGTCCATCCGATTCGAACTTTGTACTTTGATATGAAGTTCTACCAGAAGTGTGTTTTCATACAAAAACTGTTAATTACAACTAACTTTGTCCATCCGATTCGAACTTTGTACTTTGATATGAAGTTGCACCAGAAGTGAATTTTCATACAAAAACTGTTAATTACAACTAACTTTGTCCATCCGATTCGAACTTTGTTCTTTGATTTGAAGTTCCACCAGAAGTGTGTTTTCATACAAAAACTGTTAATTACAACTAACTTTGTCCGTCCGATTCGAACTTCGTTCTTTGATATGAAGTTCCACCAGAAGTGTGTTTTCATACAAAAACTGTTAATTACAACTAACTTTGTCCATCCGATTCGAACTTTGTTCTTTGATATGAAGTTCCACCAGAAGTGTGTTTTCATACAAAAACTGTTAATTACAACTAACTTTGTCCATCCGATTCGAATTTTGTACTTTGATATGATGTTGCACCAGAAGTGAATTTTCATACAAAAACTGTTAATTACAACTAACTTTGTCCATCCGATTCGAACTTTGTACTTTGATATGAAGTTGCACCAGAAGTGAATTTTCATACAAAAACTGTTAATTACAACTAACTTTGTCCATCCGATTCGAACTTTGTACTTTGATACGAAGTTCCACCAGAAGTGTGTTTTCATACAAAACCTGTTAATTACAACTTACTTTGTCCGTCCGATTCGAACTTTGTACTTTGATACGAAGTTCCACCAGAAGTGTGTTTTCATACAAAAACTGTTAATTACAACTAACTTTGTCCATCCGATTCGAACTTTGTTCTTTGATATGAAGTTCCACCAGAAGTGTGTTTTCATACAAAAACTGTTAATTACAACTTACTTTGTCCATCCGATTCGAACTTTGTACTTTGATATGAAGTTGCACCAGAAGTGAATTTTCATACAAAAACTGTTAATTACAACTAACTTTGTCCATCCGATTCGAACTTTGTACTTTGATACGAAGTTCCACCAGAAGTGTGTTTTCATACAAAAACTGTTAATTACAACTAACTTTGTCCATCCGATTCGAACTTTGTACTTTGATACGAAGTTCCACCAGAAGTGTGTTTTCATACAAAAACTGTTAATTACAACTAACTTTGTCCATCCGATTCGAACTTTGTACTTTGATATGAAATTGCACCAGAAGTGTGTTTTCATACAAAAACTGTTAATTACAACTAACTTTGTCCATCCGTTTCGATTTTTGTTCTTTGATTTGAAGTTCCACCAGAAGTGTGTTTTCATAAAAAAACTGTTAATTACAACTTACTTTGTCCGTCCGATTCGAACTTCGTTCTTTGATATGAAGGTCCACCAGAAGTGTGTTTTCATACAAAAACTGTTAATTACAACTAACTTTGTCCATCCGATTCGAACTTTGTACTTTGATTTGAAGTTCCACCAGAAGTGAGTTTTCATACAAAAACTGTTAATTACAACTAACTTTGTCCATTCGATTCGAACTTTGTACTTTGATATGAAGTTCTACCAGAAGTGTGTTTTCATACAAAAACTGTTAATTACAACTAACTTTGTCCATCCGATTCGAACTTTGTTCTTTGATTTGAAGTTCCACCAGAAGTGTGTTTTCATAAAAAAACTGTTAATTACAACTTACTTTGTCCGTCCGATTCGAACTTCGTTCTTTGATATGAAGGTCCACCAGAAGTGTGTTTTCATACAAAAACTGTTAATTACAACTAACTTTGTCCATCCAAAACGAACTTTGTACTTTGATATGAAGTTCTACCACAAGTGAGTTTTCATACAAAAACTGTTAATTACAACTAACTTTGTCCATCCGATTCGAACTTTGTTCTTTGATTTGAAGTTCCACCAGAAGTGTGTTTTCATAAAAAAACTGTTAATTACAACTTACTTTGTCCGTCCGATTCGAACTTCGTTCTTTGATATGAAGTTCCACCAGAAGTGTGTTTTCATACAAAAACTGTTAATTACAACTAACTTTGTCCATCCGATTCGAACTTCGTTCTTTGATATGAAGTTCCACCAGAAGTGTGTTTTCATACAAAAACTGTTAATTACAACTAACTTTGTCCATCCGATTCGAACTTTGTTCTTTGATATGAAGTTCCACCAGAAGTGTGTTTTCATACAAAAACTGTTAATTACAACTAACTTTGTCCATCCGATTCGAACTTTGTACTTTGATATGAAGTTGCACCAGAAGTGAATTTTCATACAAAAACTGTTAATTACAACTAACTTTGTCCATCCGATTCGAACTTTGTACTTTGATATGAAGTTCTACCAGAAGTGTGTTTTCATACAAAAACTGTTAATTACAACTAACTTTGTCCATCCGATTCGAACTTTGTTCTTTGATATGAAGTTCCACCAGAAGTGTGTTTTCATACAAAAACTGTTAATTACAACTAACTTTGTCCATCCGATTCGAACTTTGTTCTTTGATATGAAGTTCCACCAGAAGTGTGTTTTCATACAAAAACTGTTAATTACAACTAACTTTGTCCATCCGATTCGAACTTTGTTCTTTGATATGAAATTGCACCAGAAGTGTGTTTTCATACAAAAACTGTTAATTACAACTAACTTTGTCCATCCGATTCGAACTTTGTACTTTGATATGAAGTTGCACCAGAAGTGAATTTTCATACAAAAACTGTTAATTACAACTAACTTTGTCCATCCGATTCGAACTTTGTACTTTGATACGAAGTTCCACCAGAAGTGTGTTTTCATACAAAAACTGTTAATTACAACTTACTTTGTCCGTCCGATTCGAACTTTGTACTTTGATACGAAGTTCCACCAGAAGTGTGTTTTCATACAAAAACTGTTAATTACAACTAACTTTGTCCATCCGATTCGAACTTTGTACTTTGATTTGAAGTTCCACCAGAAGTGAGTTTTCATACAAAAACTGTTAATTACAACTAACTTTGTCCATTCGATTCGAACTTTGTACTTTGATATGAAGTTCTACCAGAAGTGTGTTTTCATACAAAAACTGTTAATTACAACTAACTTTGTCCGTCCGATTCGAACTTTGTTCTTTGATATGAAGGTCCACCAGAAGTGTGTTTTCATACAAAAACTGTTAATTACAACTAACTTTGTCCATCCAAAACGAACTTTGTACTTTGATTCGCAGTTGCACCAGAAGTGTGTTTTCATACAAAAACTGTTAATTACAACTAACTTTGTCCATCCGATTCGAACTTTGTTCTTTGATTTGAAGTTCCACCAGAAGTGAGTTTTCATACAAAAACTGTTAATTACAACTAACTTTGTCCATTCGATTCGAACTTTGTACTTTGATATGAAGTTCTACCAGAAGTGTGTTTTCATACAAAAACTGTTAATTACAACTAACTTTGTCCGTCCGATTCGAACTTTGTTCTTTGATATGAAGGTCCACCAGAAGTGTGTTTTCATACAAAAACTGTTAATTACATCTAACTTTGTCCATCCAAAACGAACTTTGTACTTTGATATGAAGTTCTACCAGAAGTGAGTTTTCATACAAAAACTGTTAATTACAACTAACTTTGTCCATCCGATTCGAACTTTGTTCTTTGATTTGAAGTTCCACCAGAAGTGAGATTTCATACAAAAACTGTTAATTACAACTAACTTTGTCCATCCGATTCGAACTTTGTACTTTGATATGAAGTTCTACCAGAAGTGTGTTTTCATACAAAAACTGTTAATTACAACTTACTTTGTCCGTCCGATTCGAACTTTGTACTTTGATATGAAGTTCTACCAGAAGTGTGTTTTCATACAAAAACTGTTAATTACAACTAACTTTGTCCATCCGATTCGAACTTTGTTCTTTGATACGAAGTTCCACCAGAAGTGTGTTTTCATACAAAAACTGTTAATTACAACTAACTTTGTCCATCCGATTCGAACTTTGTACTTTGATATGAAGTTGCACCAGAAGTGAATTTTCATACAAAAACTGTTAATTACAACTAACTTTGTCCATCCGATTCGAACTTTGTTCTTTGATTTGAAGTTCCACCAGAAGTGTGTTTTCATACAAAAACTGTTAATTACAACTAACTTTGTCCGTCCGATTCGAACTTCGTTCTTTGATATGAAGTTCCACCAGAAGTGTGTTTTCATACAAAAACTGTTAATTACAACTAACTTTGTCCATCCGATTCGAACTTTGTTCTTTGATTTGAAGTTCCACCAGAAGTGAGTTTTCATACAAAAACTGTTAATTACAACTAACTTTGTCCATCCGATTCGAACTTTGTACTTTGATATGAAGTTCTACCAGAAGTGTGTTTTCATACAAAAACTGTTAATTACAACTAACTTTGTCCATCCGATTCGAACTTTGTACTTTGATATGAAGTTGCACCAGAAGTGAATTTTCATACAAAAACTGTTAATTACAACTAACTTTGTCCGTCCGATTCAAACTTTGTTCTTTGATTTGAAGTTCCACCAGAAGTGTGTTTTCATAAAAAAACTGTTAATTACAACTTACTTTGTCCGTCCGATTCGAACTTCGTTCTTTGATATGAAGTTCCACCAGAAGTGTGTTTTCATACAAAAACTGTTAATTACAACTAACTTTGTCCATCCGATTCGAACTTTGTTCTTTGATATGAAGTTCCACCAGAAGTGTGTTTTCATACAAAAACTGTTAATTACAACTAACTTTGTCCATCCGATTCGAACTTTGTACTTTGATATGAAGTTGCACCAGAAGTGAATTTTCATACAAAAACTGTTAATTACAACTAACTTTGTCCATCCGATTCGAACTTCGTTCTTTGATATGAAGTTCCACCAGAAGTGTGTTTTCATACAAAAACTGTGAATTACAACTAACTTTGTCCATCCGATTCGAACTTTGTTCTTTGATATGAAGTTCCACCAGAAGTGTGTTTTCATACAAAAACTGTTAATTACAACTAACTTTGTCCGTCCGACTCGAACTTTGTTCTTTGATTTGAAGTTCCACCAGAAGTGTGTTTTCATACAAAAACTGTTAATTACAACTAACTTTGTCCGTCCGATTCGAACTTTGTTCTTTGATTTGCAGTTGCACCAGAAGTGTGTTTTCATACAAAAACTGTTAATTACAACTAACTTTGTCCATCCGATTCGAACTTTGTTCTTTGATATGAAGTTCCACCAGAAGTGAGTTTTCATACAAAAACTATTAATTACAACTAACTTTGTCCATCCGATTTTAACTTTGTACTTTGATATGAAGTTGCACCAGAAGTGAGTTTTCATACAAAAACTGTTAATTACAACTAACTTTGTCCATCCGATTTGAACTTTGTACTTTGATTTGCAGTTCCACCAGAAGTGTGTTTTCATACAAAAACCTGTTAATTACAACTAACTTTGTCCATCCGATTCGAACTTTGTTCTTTGATATGAAATTGCACCAGAAGTGAGTTTTCATACAAAAACTGTTAATTACAACTAACTTTGTCCAACCAAAACGAACTTTGTACTTTGATATGAAGTTCTACCAGAAGTGAGTTTTCATACAAAAACTGTTAATTACAACTAACTTTGTCCAACCAAAACGAACTTTGTACTTTGATATGAAGTTCCACCAGAAGTGTGTTTTCATAAAAAAAACTGTTAATTACAACTTACTTTGTCCGTCCGATTCGAACTTCGTTCTTTGATATGAAGTTCCACCAGAAGTGTGTTTTCATACAAAAACTGTTAATTACAACTAACTTTGTCCATCCGATTCGAACTTCGTTCTTTGATATGAAGTTCCACCAGAAGTGTGTTTTCATACAAAAACTGTTAATTACAACTAACTTTGTCCATCCGATTCGAACTTTGTTCTTTGATTTGAAGTTCCACCAGAAGTGAGTTTTCATACAAAAACTGTTAATTACAACTAACTTTGTCCATCCGATTCGAACTTTGTACTTTGATATGAAGTTCTACCAGAAGTGTGTTTTCATACAAAAACTGTTAATTACAACTAACTTTGTCCGTCCGATTCGAACTTTGTTCTTTGATTTGAAGTTCCACCAGAAGTGTGTTTTCATAAAAAAACTGTTAATTACAACTTACTTTGTCCGTCCGATTCGAACTTCGTTCTTTGATATGAAGTTCCACCAGAAGTGTGTTTTCATACAAAAACTGTTAATTACAACTAACTTTGTCCATCCGATTCGAACTTCGTTCTTTAATATGAAGTTCCACCAGAAGTGTGTTTTCATACAAAAACTGTTAATTACAACTAACTTTGTCCATCCGATTCGAACTTTGTTCTTTGATATGAAGTTCCACCAGAAGTGTGTTTTCATACAAAAACTGTTAATTACAACTAACTTTGTCCATCCGATTCGAACTTTGTACTTTGATATGAAGTTGCACCAGAAGTGAATTTTCATACAAAAACTGTTAATTACAACTAACTTTGTCCATCCGATTCGAACTTTGTACTTTGATATGAAGTTCTACCAGAAATGTGTTTTCATACAAAAACTGTTAATTACAACTAACTTTGTCCGTCCGATTCGAACTTTGTTCTTTGATATGAAGTTCCACCAGAAGTGTGTTTTCATACAAAAACTGTTAATTACAACTAACTTTGTCCATCCGATTCGAACTTTGTTCTTTGATATGAAGTTGCACCAGAAGTGAGTTTTCATACAAAAACTGTTAATTACAACTAACTTTGTCCATCCGATTCGAACTTTGTTCTTTGATTCGCAGTTGCACCAGAAGTGTGTTTTCATACAAAAACTGTTAATTACAACTAACTTTGTCCATCCGATTCGAACTTTGTTCTTTGATTTGAAGTTCCACCAGAAGTGAGTTTTCATACAAAAACTGTTAATTACAACTAACTTTGTCCATTCGATTCGAACTTTGTACTTTGATATGAAGTTCCACCAGAAGTGTGTTTTCATACAAAAACTGTTAATTACAACTTACTTTGTCCGTCCGATTCGAACTTTGTACTTTGATATGAAGTTCTACCAGAAGTGAGTTTTCATACAAAAACTGTTAATTACAACTAACTTTGTCCATCCGATTCGAACTTTGTTCTTTGATATGAAGTTCCACCAGAAGTGAGTTTTCATACAAAAACTGTTAATTACAACTAACTTTGTCCATCCGATTCGAACTTTGTTCTTTAATATGAAATTGCATCAAGAGTGAGTTTTGATACAAAAACTGTTAATTACAACTAACTTTGTCCATCCGATTCGAACTTTGTTCTTTGATTCGCAGTTGCACCAAAAGTGTGTTTTCATACAAAAACTGTTAATTACAACTAACTTTGTCCATCCGATTCGAACTTTGTTCTTTGATTTGAAGTTCCACCAGAAGTGTGTTTTCATACAAAAACTGTTAATTACAACTAACTTTGTCCATCCGATTCGAACTTTGTTCTTTGATTCGCAGTTGCACCAAAAGTGTGTTTTCATACAAAAACTGTTAATTACAACTAACTTTGTCCATCCGATTCGAACTTTGTTCTTTAATATGAAGTTGCACCAGAAGTGAGTTTTCATACAAAAACTGTTAATTACAACTAACTTTGTCCATCCGATTCGAACTTTGTTCTTTGATTCGCAGTTGCACCAAAAGTGTGTTTTCATACAAAAACTGTTAATTACAACTAACTTTGTCCATCCGATTCGAACTTTGTTCTTTGATTTGAAGTTCCACCAGAAGTGTGTTTTCATACAAAAACTGTTAATTACAACTAACTTTGTCCATCCGATTCGAACTTTGTTCTTTGATATGAAGTTCTACCAGAAGTGTGTTTTCATACAAAAACTGTTAATTACAACTAACTTTGTCCGTCCGATTCGAACTTTGTTCTTTGATATGAAGGTCCACCAGAAGTGTGTTTTCATACAAAAACTGTTAATTACAACTAACTTTGTCCATCCAAAACGAACTTTGTACTTTGATATGAAGTTCTACCAGAAGTGAGTTTTCATACAAAAACTGTTAATTACAACTAACTTTGTCCATCCGATTCGAACTTTGTACTTTGATATGAAGTTCTACCAGAAGTGAGTTTTCATACAAAAACTGTTAATTACAACTAACTTTGTCCATCCGATTCGAACTTTGTTCTTTGATATGAAGTTCCACCAGAAGTGAGTTTTCATACAAAAACTGTTAATTACAACTAACTTTGTCCATCCGATTCGAACTTTGTTCTTTGATTTGCAGTTGCACCAGAAGTGTGTTTTCATACAAAAACTGTTAATTACAACTAACTTTGTCCATCCGATTCGAACTTTGTTCTTTGATTTGAAGTTCCACCAGAAGTGAGTTTTCATACAAAAACTGTTAATTACAACTAACTTTGTCCATCCGATTCGAACTTTGTACTTTGATATGAAGTTCTACCAGAAGTGTGTTTTCATACAAAAACTGTTAATTACAACTAACTTTGTCCATCCGATTCGAACTTTGTACTTTGATATGAAGTTGCACCAGAAGTGAATTTTCATACAAAAACTGTTAATTACAACTAACTTTGTCCATCCGATTCGAACTTTGTTCTTTGATTTGAAGTTCCACCAGAAGTGAGTTTTCATACAAAAACTGTTAATTACAACTAACTTTGTCCGTCCGATTCGAACTTCGTTCTTTGATATGAAGTTCCACCAGAAGTGTGTTTTCATACAAAAACTGTTAATTACAACTAACTTTGTCCATCCAATTCGAACTTTGTTCTTTGATATGAAGTTCCACCAGAAGTGTGTTTTCATACAAAAACTGTTAATTACAACTAACTTTGTCCATCCGATTCGAACTTTGTACTTTGATATGAAGTTGCACCAGAAGTGAATTTTCATACAAAAACTGTTAATTACAACTAACTTTGTCCATCCGATTCGAACTTTGTACTTTGATATGAAGTTGCACCAGAAGTGAATTTTCATACAAAAACTGTTAATTACAACTAACTTTGTCCATCCGATTAGAACTTTGTACTTTGATACGAAGTTCCACCAGAAGTGTGTTTTCATACAAAAACTGTTAATTACAACTTACTTTGTCCGTCCGATTCGAACTTTGTACTTTGATACGAAGTTCCACCAGAAGTGTGTTTTCATACAAAAACTGTTAATTACAACTAACTTTGTCCATCCGATTCGAACTTTGTTCTTTGATATGAAGTTCCACCAGAAGTGTGTTTTCATACAAAAACTGTTAATTACAACTAACTTTGTCCATCCGATTCGAACTTTGTACTTTGATATGAAGTTGCACCAGAAGTGAATTTTCATACAAAAACTGTTAATTACAACTAACTTTGTCCATCCGATTCGAACTTTGTACTTTGATACGAAGTTCCACCAGAAGTGTGTTTTCATACAAAAACTGTTAATTACAACTTACTTTGTCCGTCCGATTCGAACTTTGTACTTTGATACGAAGTTCCACCAGAAGTGTGTTTTCATACAAAAACTGTTAATTACAACTAACTTTGTCCATCCGATGCGAACTTTGTACTTTGATATGAAGTTCCACCAGAAGTGTGTTTTCATACAAAAACTGTTAATTACAACTAACTTTGTCCATCCGATTCGAACTTTGTACTTTGATATGAAATTGCACCAGAAGTGTGTTTTCATACAAAAACTGTTAATTACAACTAACTTTGTCCGTCCGATTCGAACTTTGTTCTTTGATATGAAGGTCCACCAGAAGTGTGTTTTCATACAAAAACTGTTAATTACAACTAACTTTGTCCATCCAAAACGAACTTTGTACTTTGATATGAAGTTCTACCAGAAGTGAGTTTTCATACAAAAACTGTTAATTACAACTAACTTTGTCCATCCGATTCGAACTTTGTTCTTTGATTTGAAGTTCCACCAGAAGTGTGTTTTCATAAAAAAACTGTTAATTACAACTTACTTTGTCCGTCCGATTCGAACTTCGTTCTTTGATATGAAGTTCCACCAGAAGTGTGTTTTCATACAAAAACTGTTAATTACAACTAACTTTGTCCATCCGATTCGAACTTCGTTCTTTGATATGAAGTTCCACCAGAAGTGTGTTTTCATACAAAAACTGTTAATTACAACTAACTTTGTCCATCCGATTCGAACTTTGTTCTTTGATATGAAGTTCCACCAGAAGTGTGTTTTCATACAAAAACTGTTAATTACAACTAACTTTGTCCATCCGATTCGAACTTTGTACTTTGATATGAAGTTGCACCAGAAGTGAATTTTCATACAAAAACTGTTAATTACAACTAACTTTGTCCATCCGATTCGAACTTTGTACTTTGATATGAAGTTCTACCAGAAGTGTGTTTTCATACAAAAACTGTTAATTACAACTAACTTTGTCCGTCCGATTCGAACTTTGTTCTTTGATATGAAGTTCCACCAGAAGTGTGTTTTCATACAAAAACTGTTAATTACAACTAACTTTGTCCATCCGATTCGAACTTTGTTCTTTGATATGAAGTTCCACCAGAAGTGTGTTTTCATACAAAAACTGTTAATTACAACTAACTTTGTCCATCCGATTCGAACTTTGTACTTTGATATGAAGTTGCACCAGAAGTGAATTTTCATACAAAAACTGTTAATTACAACTAACTTTGTCCATCCGATTCGAACTTTGTACTTTGATACGAAGTTCCACCAGAAGTGTGTTTTCATACAAAAACTGTTAATTACAACTTACTTTGTCCGTCCGATTCGAACTTTGTACTTTGATACGAAGTTCCACCAGAAGTGTGTTTTCATACAAAAACTGTTAATTACAACTAACTTTGTCCATCCGATTCGAACTTTGTACTTTGATACGAAGTTCCACCAGAAGTGTGTTTTCATACAAAAACTGTTAATTACAACTAACTTTGTCCATCCGATTCGAACTTTGTACTTTGATATGAAATTGCACCAGAAGTGTGTTTTCATACAAAAACTGTTAATTACAACTAACTTTGTCCATCCGATTCGAACTTTGTTCTTTAATATGAAATTGCACCAGAAGTGAGTTTTGATACAAAAACTGTTAATTACAACTAACTTTGTCCATCCGATTCGAACTTTGTTCTTTGATATGAAGTTGCATCAGAAGTGAGTTTTCATACAAAAACTGTTAATTACAACTAACTTTGTCCATCCGATTCGAACTTTGTTCTTTGATTCGCAGTTGCACCAGAAGTGTGTTTTCATACAAAAACTGTTAATTACAACTAACTTTGTCCATCCGATTCGAACTTTGTTCTTTGATTTGAAGTTCCACCAGAAGTGAGTTTTCATACAAAAACTGTTAATTACAACTAACTTTGTCTATTCGATTCGAACTTTGTACTTTGATATGAAGTTCCACCAGAAGTGTGTTTTCATACAAAAACTGTTAATTACAACTTACTTTGTCCGTCCGATTCGAACTTTGTACTTTGATATGAAGTTCTACCAGAAGTGAGTTTTCATACAAAAACTGTTAATTACAACTAACTTTGTCCATCCGATTCGAACTTTGTTCTTTGATATGAAGTTCCACCAGAAGTGAGTTTTCATACAAAAACTGTTAATTACAACTAACTTTGTCCATCCGATTCGAACTTTGTTCTTTAATATGAAATTGCACCAGAAGTGAGTTTTGATACAAAAACTGTTAATTACAACTAACTTTGTCCATCCGATTCGAACTTTGTTCTTTGATATGAAGTTGCACCAGAAGTGAGTTTTCATACAAAAACTGTTAATTACAACTAACTTTGTCCATCCGATTCGAACTTTGTTCTTTGATTCGCAGTTGCACCAAAAGTGTGTTTTCATACAAAAACTGTTAATTACAACTAACTTTGTCCATCCGATTCGAACTTTGTTCTTTGATTTGAAGTTCCACCAGAAGTGTGTTTTCATACAAAAACTGTTAATTACAACTAACTTTGTCCATCCGATTCGAACTTTGTACTTTGATATGAAGTTCTACCAGAAGTGTGTTTTCATACAAAAACTGTTAATTACAACTAACTTTGTCCATCCGATTCGAACTTTGTTCTTTGATATGAAGGTCCACCAGAAGTGTGTTTTCATACAAAAACTGTTAATTACAACTAACTTTGTCCATCCAAAACGAACTTTGTACTTTGAAATGAAGTTCTACCAGAAGTGAGTTTTCATAAAAAAACTGTTGATTACAACTAACTTTGTCCATCCGATTCGAACTTTGTTCTTTGATTTGCAGTTGCACCAGAAGTGTGTTTTCATACAAAAACTGTTAATTACAACTAACTTTGTCCATCCGATTCGAACTTTGTTCTTTGATTTGAAGTTCCACCAGAAGTGAGTTTTCATACAAAAACTGTTAATTACAACTAACTTTGTCCATCCGATTCGAACTTTGTACTTTGATATGAAGTTCTACCAGAAGTGTGTTTTCATACAAAAACTGTTAATTACAACTAACTTTGTCCATCCGATTCGAACTTTGTACTTTGATATGAAGTTGCACCAGAAGTGAATTTTCATACAAAAACTGTTAATTACAACTAACTTTGTCCATCCGATTCGAACTTTGTACTTTGATATGAAGTTGCACCAGAAGTGTGTTTTCATACAAAAACTGTTAATTACAACTAACTTTGTCCATCCAAAACGAACTTTGTACTTTGATTTGAAGTTCTACCAGAAGTGAGTTTTCATACAAAAACTGTTAATTATAACTAACTTTGTCCATCCGATTCGAACTTTGTTCTTTGATTTGCAGTTGCACCAGAAGTGTGTTTTCATACAAAAACTGTTAATTACAACTAACTTTGTCCATCCGATTCGAACTTTGTTCTTTGATTTGAAGTTCCACCAGAAGTGAGTTTTCATACAAAAACTGTTAATTACAACTAACTTTGTCCATCCGATTCGAACTTTGTTCTTTGTTATGAAGTTCCACCAGAAGTGAGTTTTCATACAAAAACTGTTAATTATAACTAACTTTGTTCATCCGATTCGAACTTTGTACTTTGATATGAAGTTGCACCAGAAGTGTGTTTTCATACAAAAACTGTTAATTACAACTAACTTTGTCCATCCAAAACGAACTTTGTACTTTGATTTGAAGTTCTACCAGAAGTGAGTTTTCATACAAAAACTGTTAATTATAACTAACTTTGTCCATCCGATTCGAACTTTGTTCTTTGATTTGCAGTTGCACCAGAAGTGTGTTTTCATACAAAAACTGTTAATTACAACTAACTTTGTCCATCCGATTCGAACTTTGTTCTTTGATTTGAAGTTCCACCAGAAGTGAGTTTTCATACAAAAACTGTTAATTACAACTAACTTTGTCCATCCGATTCGAACTTTGTTCTTTGATTTGAAGTTCCACCAGAAGTGAGTTTTCATACAAAAACTGTTAATTACAACTAACTTTGTCCATCCGATTCGAACTTTGTACTTTGTTATGAAGTTCTACCAGAAGTGTGTTTTCATACAAAAACCGTTAATTACAACTAACTTTGTCCGTCCGATTCGAACTTTGTTCTTTGATTTGAAGTTCCACCAGAAGTGTGTTTTCATACAAAAACTGTTAATTACAACTAACTTTGTCCATCCGATTCGAACTTTGTTCTTTGATATGAAGTTCCACCAGAAGTGTGTTTTCATACAAAAACTGTTAATTACAACTAACTTTGTCCATCCGATTCGAACTTTGTTCTTTGATATGAAGTTCCACCAGAAGTGTGTTTTCATACAAAAACTGTTAATTACAACTCACTTTGTCCATCCGATTCGAACTTTGTTCTTTGATATGAAGTTGCACCAGAAGTGAATTTTCATACAAAAACTGTTAATTACAACTAACTTTGTCCATCCGATTCGAACTTTGTACTTTGATATGAAGTTTCACCAGAAGTGTGTTTTCATACAAAAACTGTTAATTACAACTAACTTTGTCCATCCGATTCGAACTTTGTTCTTTAATATGAAATTGCACCAGAAGTGAGTTTTGATACAAAAACTGTTAATTACAACTAACTTTGTCCATCCGATTCGAACTTTGTTCTTTGATATGAAGTTGCACCAGAAGTGAGTTTTCATACAAAAACTGTTAATTACAACTAATTTTGTCCGTCCGATTCGAACTTTGTTCTTTGATTCGCAGTTGCACCAGAAGTGTGTTTTCATACAAAAACTGTTAATTACAACTAACTTTGTCCATCCGATTCGAACTTTGTTCTTTGATTTGAAGTTCCACCAGAAGTGAGTTTTCATACAAAAACTGTTAATTACAACTAACTTTGTCCGTCCGATTCGAACTTTGTTCTTTGATTCGCAGTTGCACCAGAAGTGTGTTTTCATACAAAAACTGTTAATTACAACTAACTTTGTCCATCCGATTCGAACTTTGTTCTTTGATTTGAAGTTCCACTAGAAGTGAGTTTTCATACCAAAACTGTTAACTACAACTAACTTTGTCCATCCGATTCGAACTTTGTTCTTTCATATGAATTTCCACCAGAAGTGTGTTTTCATACAAAAACTGTTAATTACAACTTACTTTGTCCGTCCGATTCGAACTTTGTACTTTGATATGAAGTTCTACCAGAAGTGAGTTTTCATACAAAAACTGTTAATTACAACTAACTTTGTCCATCCAAAACGAACTTTGTACTTTGATATGAAGTTCTACCAGAAGTGAGTTTTCATACAAAAACTGTTAATTACAACTAACTTTGTCCATTCGATTCGAACTTTGTTCTTTAATATGAAATTGCACCAGAAGTGAGTTTTCATACAAAAACTGTTAATTACAACTAACTTTGTCCATCCGATTCGAACTTTGTACTTTGATATGAAGTTGCACCAGAAGTGTGTTTTCATACAAAAACTGTTAATTACAACTAACTTTGTCCATCCGATTCGAACTTTGTTCTTTAATATGAAATTGCACCAGAAGTGAGTTTTGATACAAAAACTGTTAATTACAACTAACTTTGTCCATCCGATTCGAACTTTGTTTTTTGATATGAAGTTGCACCAGAAGTGAGTTTTCATACAAAAACTGTTAATTACAACTAACTTTGTCCATCCGATTCGAACTTTGTTCTTTGATTCACAGTTGCACCAGAAGTGTGTTTTCATACAAAAACTGTTAATTACAACTAACTTTGTCCATTCGATTCGAACTTTGTACTTTGATATGAAGTTCCACCAGAAGTGTGTTTTCATACAAAAACTGTTAATTACAACTAACTTTGTCCGTCCGATTCGAACTTTGTTCTTTGATTCGCAGTTGCACCAGAAGTGTGTTTTCATACAAAAACTGTTAATTACAACTAACTTTGTCCATCCGATTCGAACTTTGTTCTTTGATTTGAAGTTCCACCAGAAGTGAGTTTTCATACAAAAACTGTTAATTACAACTAACTTTGTCCATTCGATTCGAACTTTGTACTTTGATATGAAGTTCCACCAGAAGTGTGTTTTCATACAAAAACTGTTAATTACAACTTACTTTGTCCGTCCGATTCGAACTTTGTACTTTGATATGAAGTTCTACCAGAAGTGAGTTTTCATACAAAAACTGTTAATTACAACTAACTTTGTCCATCCAAAACGAACTTTGTACTTTGATATGAAATTGCACCAGAAGTGAGTTTTGATACAAAAACTGTTAATTACAACTAACTTTGTCCATTCGATTCGAACTTTGTACTTTGATATGAAGTTCCACCAGAAGTGTGTTTTCATACAAAAACTGTTAATTACAACTTACTTTGTCCGTCCGATTCGAACTTTGTACTTTGATATGAAGTTCTACCAGAAGTGAGTTTTCATACAAAAACTGTTAATTACAACTAACTTTGTCCATCCAAAACGAACTTTGTACTTTGATATGAAATTGCACCAGAAGTGAGTTTTGATACAAAAACTGTTAATTACAACTAACTTTGTCCATCCGATTCGAACTTTGTTCTTTGATTCGCAGTTGCACCAGAAGTGTGTTTTCATACAAAAACTGTTAATTACAACTAACTTTGTCCATCCGATTCGAACTTTGTTATTTGATTTGAAGTTCCACCAGAAGTGTGTTTTCATACAAAAACTGTTAATTACAACTTACTTTGTCCGTCCGATTCGAACTTTGTACTTTGATATGAAGTTCTACCAGAAGTGAGTTTTCATACAAAAACTGTTAATTACAACTAACTTTGTCCATCCAAAACGAACTTTGTACTTTGATATGAAGTTCCACCAGAAGTGAGTTTTCATACAAAAACTGTTAATTACAACTAACTTTGTCCATCCGATACGAACTTTGTTCTTTAATATGAAATTGCACCAGAAGTGAGTTTTCATACAAAAACTGTTAATTACAACTAACTTTGTCCATCCGATTCGAACTTTGTTCTTTAATATGAAATTGAACCAGAAGTGAGTTTTCATACAAAAACTGTTAATTACAACTAACTTTGTCCATCCGATTCGAACTTTGTTCTTTGATATGAAGTTGCACCAGAAGTGAGTTTTCATACAAAAACTGTTAATTACAACTAACTTTGTCCATCCAAAACGAACTTTGTACTTTGATATGAAGTTCCACCAGAAGTGAGTTTTCATACAAAAACTGTTAATTACAACTAACTTTGTCCATCCGATACGAACTTTGTTCTTTAATATGAAATTGCACCAGAAGTGAGTTTTCATACAAAAACTGTTAATTACAACTAACTTTGTCCATCCGATTCGAACTTTGTTCTTTGATATGAAGTTGCACCAGAAGTGAGTTTTCATACAAAAACTGTTAATTACAACTAACTTTGTCCATCCGATTCGAACTTTGTTCTTTGATATGAAGTTGCACCAGAAGTGAGTTTTCATACAAAAACTGTTAATTACAACTAACTTTGTCCATCCGATTCGAACTTTGTACTTTGATATGAAGTTCTACCAGAAGTGTGTTTTCATACAAAAACTGTTAATTACAACTAACTTTGTCCGTCCGATTCGAACTTTGTACTTTGATTTGCAGTTGCACCAGAAGTGTGTTTTCATACAAAAACTGTTAATTACAACTAACTTTGTCCATCCGATTCGAACTTTGTTCTTTGATTTGCAGTTGCACCAGAAGTGTGTTTTCATACAAAAACTGTTAATTACAACTTACTTTGTCCGTCCGATTCGAACTTTGTACTTTGATATGAAGTTCTACCAGAAGTGAGTTTTCATACAAAAACTGTTAATTACAACTAACTTTGTCCATCCAAAACGAACTTTGTACTTTGATATGAAGTTCCACCAGAAGTGAGTTTTCATACAAAAACTGTTAATTACAACTAACTTTGTCCATCCGATACGAACTTTGTTCTTTAATATGAAATTGCACCAGAAGTGAGTTTTCATACAAAAACTGTTAATTACAACTAACTTTGTCCATCCGATTCGAACTTTGTTCTTTAATATGAAATTGCACCAGAAGTGAGTTTTCATACAAAAACTGTTAATTACAACTAACTTTGTCCATCCGATTCGAACTTTGTTCTTTGATTCGCAGTTGCACCAGAAGTGTGTTTTCATACAAAAACTGTTAATCACAACTAACTTTGTCCATCCGATTCGAACTTTGTACTTTGATATGAAGTTCTACCAGAAGTGTGTTTTCATACAAAAACTGTTAATTACAACTAACTTTGTCCGTCCGATTCGAACTTTGTACTTTGATTTGCAGTTGCACCAGAAGTGTGTTTTCATACAAAAACTGTTAATTACAACTAACTTTGTCCATCCGATTCGAACTTTGTTCTTTGATTTGCAGTTGCACCAGAAGTGTGTTTTCATACAAAAACTGTTAATTACAACTAACTTTGTCCATCCAAAACGAACTTTGTACTTTGATATGAAGTTCTACCAGAAGTGAGTTGTCATACAAAAACTGTTAATTACAACTAACTTTGTCCATCCGATTCGAACTTTGTACTTTGATTTGCAGTTGCACCAGAAGTGTGTTTTCATACAAAAACTGTTAATTACAACTAACTTTGTCCATCCGATTCGAACTTTGTTCTTTGATTTGCAGTTGCACCAGAAGTGTGTTTTCATACAAAAACTGTTAATTACAACTTACTTTGTCCGTCCGATTCGAACTTTGTACTTTGATATGAAGTTCTACCAGAAGTGAGTTTTCATACAAAAACTGTTAATTACAACTAACTTTGTCCATCCAAAACGAACTTTGTACTTTGATATGAAGTTCCACCAGAAGTGAGTTTTCATACAAAAACTGTTAATAACAACTAACTTTGTCCATCCGATACGAACTTTGTTCTTTAATATGAAATTGCACCAGAAGTGAGTTTTCATACAAAAACTGTTAATTACAACTAACTTTGTCCATCCGATTCGAACTTTGTTCTTTAATATGAAATTGCACCAGAAGTGAGTTTTCATACAAAAACTGTTAATTACAACTAACTTTGTCCATCCGATTCGAACTTTGTTCTTTGATTCGCAGTTGCACCAGAAGTGTGTTTTCATACAAAAACTGTTAATTACAACTAACTTTGTCCATCCGATTCGAACTTTGTACTTTGATATGAAGTTCTACCAGAAGTGTGTTTTCATACAAAAACTGTTAATTACAACTAACTTTGTCCGTCCGATTCGAACTTTGTACTTTGATTTGCAGTTGCACCAGAAGTGTGTTTTCATACAAAAACTGTTAATTACAACTAACTTTGTCCATCCGATTCGAACTTTGTACTTTGATATGAAGTTCTACCAGAAGTGTGTTTTCATACAAAAACTGTTAATTACAACTAACTTTGTCCATCCGATTCAAACTTTGTACTTTGATATGAAGTTCTACCAGAAGTGTGTTTTCATACAAAAACTGTTAATTACAACTAACTTTGTCCATCCGATTCGAACTTTGTACTTTGATTTGCAGTTGCACCAGAAGTGTGTTTTCATACAAAAACTGTTAATTACAACTAACTTTGTCCATCCAAAACGAACTTTGTACTTTGATATGAAGTTCTACCAGAAGTGTGTTTTCATACAAAAACTGTTAATTACAACTAACTTTGTCCATCCGATTCAAACTTTGTACTTTGTGTAATGTACGAAGTTCTGGGTTACTAGTGTCATGTCATATGATCACTCGCACGTTCTTTCCGTAGCGCATAACGCGTGCACTCGCGAGCACACTTTCCGGGTGCGGTAGGTCGGGTACGTTACCGTATTCATTCGTTTTGCTTTGTCGGTGAAACATGATCGTCCAGGCGATCGTCGGGCATTCTAGACGTGATTACCCCTTACTGGAACGTTGGAGACATTGTTGCCTTACCTTGGGTAGGGGGACTTCCAATGCTCTTGAAATCAAACTTTAGACGAATAGTTTGGTTTGGTAAACTTGCGGTACCGACACCAGATCGATAACCGTCTGATCGTATGATCGTCCGGATCTCTCTCCGTCTACGACTGTCTCTGTGTCGTCCACATCGCTTTATTTATACCAATTCTGATGGGTACTTTTTGCTTAACCTATCTACAAAAGTTCTGTTTGTTTATTAAGTTATAGCCGAGATGTTTATAAATTGTTTGGTAATTGTGCCATAAATTGGTTTGTCCCTAGTTAAACAGATTGCTGTGCAGCTAGCTTTCTTGCGCAATTATTCCATTTGCATGCGGTTGCGTTTGTTATCTTTTCGTTGTCCTCAATTAATTATTGTTATGATTTACTGCTGCATTTGTTTAAACTGTGTCACCTGTGGTGCACTATCCGATCGATGTGCAATCGATTACTTTGTTGGCTGAACGAATTGTCTTTTTGTAAACAGTGTCTAGCTGTTTCCTGCTTATGTTGATTTATGTTTGCGTTAGCTGTCTTCTGTCAAGAATGGTGCAATGTTCCGAGCTAATGAAATGGTCACCTATGGTGATTTGTCTTTTTTGTAAAATGTGCTAGCTGTTTAGCATATATGCTACACCTCCCCCGTTTAATAGAATAACGTAATGAATATCAATGATTGGAGTTATTCTCCTGTATATTTAATCAACCTGTTTTTGTGTACTGTGGAGGTTTTCTTGGTTATGTTGTTTTGTATCACGCAATTTGGTCCTAGATCGCTGATTATTGTAAAAGGCCCAATATAGACTGGGTCTAGTTTCTTCCTATTTTCGTTTGTCATATATACTTGATCACCTGCCTGTATGCTAAGTGGTGTTACATTTTTATTTAAGGTTTGTTGTCTTTTAAATTTAGCTTGTTGCAGATTTTTCCTGGCTATTTCATTTGATTTTTGGAGTTTATATTTCATTTCGTAATAATATTGGTCGATATTGTATACTGGCTCGATTTTAGTTTTGAATATATCCTGTGGTAGATTCGCTTTTCGTCCGAATACTAATTCGTATGGTGTGTAATGTGTGTCTGTGTGTTCTGTTGTGTTGTAAACAAATTCGTAAAATTTAGTCCAGTCGTCCCAATCGTCATGGTGTTCGTTCGTATAACTTCTCAGATATTCATTTAAGCATCTGTGATTTCGTTCTAATGCTCCTATTGTCTGTGGATGGTAGGCTGTACTGAATGTTTGTTTAATTTTTAATATTTCTGAGATTTTGTTAAGAATTTCGTTGTTGTATTCTAAACCTTGATCAGATTTTAATTCCATGAATGTTCCGAATGTAAGTATGAAGTTTTCTACTAATGCCTTTGCTATAGTGTTAGCTTCTTTGTTGTGTATTGGTATTACTACTATGTATTTTGTCAAATCACATTGTATAGTTATTGCATACCTGTTGTTTCTGTTAGTTTTTGTTAGTGGTCCTACGGTATCTATTGATATTACGCTAAAAGGTTTTGTGGGTGTTGTTGTTACAACTGTCTCTTCTTTAGTGTGTCTAGTCGTCTTATTAACTATGCATGCTTTACAGTTTCGTACGTATTTCTTGATATCATCTTTCATGTTTTTCCATTTGTAATTTTCCCGTATCTTCAGGTATAATCTGTATTGGCCTATATGTCCTCCCGAAGGGGTCATATGATAATCTGAAACTATCCTCAGCCTATCTTTTTCTGTTGTTATCCATCTAGGTGGAGAGAACAATATTATTTCAAACTTGGTAATGGCTCTGTTGGCGATTTCCTTTATAGTTTGTTGGGAATACTCTTTAAATATTGGGTCTTCTTCTGACCATGCTAGCTTATTTCTTCCATATTGTTTCGCGATTTTGCACATTTCTAGAAGAGCAAACTCTAATGCTTGACTTCCATCTATATTTTTTCTTATAGGAATTTTTCCTAGTGCTTTACCATATGAATGGTTGTATATTATGAATTCAAGATTATTCTTGTTTGTTTGCGTATTTATTTTTAATACTTTTCTGACTTCTGAAGGTTTATCTGTTTTCCACATTACGGGTTGATCAATCCCTGTTGCTGCAGCTGATTTGTCGTTAACCATTACTTTGTTCCTTCTGATCATAGCCCTCGTGTTAACCATTAAAATCGTTTTTGATTTAGGTATTGTTGCTTTGAGGTCGTCTGAGTTAAGAATTATTCTAGACAGCGCGTCCGCTGCTACATTAGCTTTACCTGCTACATATTCTATTTCGAAGTCGAATTCCTCTAAATCTAGTCTCATTCTAGTAAGTTTAGAAGTAGGATTTTTCATACCAAATAAGTATGCTAATGGTCTATGGTCTGTTCTTATCATGAATTTCTGACCGTATACGTAAGGTTTGAAATGGTTAATGGCCCAATGTATAGCTGTTAGCTCTTTTTCGATAATTGGCTTATTTTTTTCTCCTGGTGTGAAACTTTTACTCGCAAACACGATTGGTAAATCGTTTCCATTCGTTATTTGTGATAGTACTGCACCACATGCCATATCCGATGCATCTGTGGTAATTATAAATTGCTTGGTAAAATCTGGGTATTGCAAAATTGTAGGTGAAAGTAGACTTTGTTTCAATTTATCGAAAGCTTCTTGGCATTCATTGGTCCATTCGAATTTAACATCTTTCTTAATTAAGTTATTAATGGGTTTTGCAATCTTAGCAAAGTTCTGTACAAATTTACGATAATAATTACAAAATGCGACAAAACGTCTTGCTTCGTCTGCATTGGTTGGAATAGGATAGCTTTTGATTGTATCAAATTTTGCGTCATCCGGATAAATTCCCTTATCTGTTATTTTATGACCTAAGTATGTGACTTCTGTTTTGAAAAAGCAACATTTCTCTGCATTAAGTTTAAGGTTGTATTTTCTAAGTCTATCAAAAACTTTACTTAAATTACTGATATGATGCCGTGCACTGCATCCAGTAACGATAATATCATCTATATATACAAATGCTAGAGTTAGCACAACAGTCAGCACAACACATATTCAACACAAAGGCAGCATAATGCATACTCAGCATAAAACATAGCGCAACGTATATTCCTACAGTCATGATCGCACTTCATAAACAGATCGCGTTTCGTAAACAGATTGCGCCGCAGCGTAAACAAATTCCCGTGCAGCGTTACATCGAACAAAGAGCATAATCGCGTTGACACCAAGAGAGCTGACAACGCGCATTCAACATAAACATCCGTTCCCAAGATCAACCGGCATCCACGCAAAACAAAGCAAAGGCAACATAGTTCCAGTTGAGCATTCAGACGAAAAAGTTCTAGTTAGACAGCCGAGCAGAGCAGTTCCAATTAGGAACTCAATAGTGTTAAGACTTAGTTTTAAGTTTTAGTTAATAAAAACATATTTTTTATGGCCAAACCGGCCATGTAAAAATTAACTGGCGCCCGAATAGGGACGACCTCTAGTGAAGTATAGTACAGTGCATGTAGTTTTCATGTGAGAGTGTAAAACACAGTGTCGCAAGTACCGAGTAGTGATCACGTTAGAGTGTTAATCACACCGCGTCGCGACAACATCTTTCCCGATCGCAAATTGCAGCCGTGTGCACAGGTGCCCGAGTAGCCGGAAGCAGCTAACAACTCGTTCCCGGAGGAAAAGGATCACACCAACACACCGAGAAGGAAGGAGTCACTGGAAATCTCTGGAGGGCCGAGCGACAAAATCAACCCCGTAAGAGGAGGTGAAGAAATCAACCCCGTAAGAGGAGGTGAAGAAATCAACCCCGTAAGAGGAGGTGAAGACAAACCAGCCCCGTAAGAGGAGGTGAAGATAAAACAACCCCATCACAGGAGGGAAATATGCATCTATTAATGTAAGTACAAAAGCTATAAAGGTGAGAAAAATACAAAAATTATTTCGTTTAAAAGTGAGTGAAATTAATTCGTGAAAAAGTTTAATTCGGTATTCGATTTATAACTCCGATATTGTGAAAAAAATTATCAAACTGGAGGATTTAATGACATCCCTACATCGATTTTCTGCCAGAATAGAATCGGCAGAACGTAATAAGAAAAAGGCAAAGTTAGAAAAAAGTGAATCGGAAAATATCGAAATGGAAGCTCTAACTAATCGAATCGCAGCCTTGGAGGCACGATTAGTAGAAACAGTGGTCGTAGAAGATTTTAGCGATCCACCACTCTATTTTTATAAAAGTGACGGAAGTGCAGTTAACCCAGAATCATTCGAAAAGATTCCTGGAGTAGTTAAAGATTTACCAACATTTTCCGGTGATCCAAGTGAATTAAATAGTTGGATCAATGATGTAGATGGTTTGATAAAATTGTATCAAACAACACCTATCCATACAGTGGAACAACAGAACAAGTTCCACATGATTTGCAAATTCGTTCGTCGAAAGATAAGAGGCGAAGCCAATGACTCGCTAGTCGCGTCAAATGTCGGAATTAATTGGAACATGATTAAACGAACATTGATTACATACTATGGAGAAAAGAGAGATCTAGAGACACTAGATTTTCAATTGATGAGCGTCCAACAAAGAGGACGATCTTTAGAGATATTCTATGATGAAGTGAACAGACTTCTCTCGTTGATTGCAAACCAAATAAAAACAGATGAAAGATTTGTACATCCAGAAGCTTCAAAAGCTCTGATAGAAACATACAATAAAAAGGCAATAGATTCCTTCATCAGAGGTCTTGATGGAGATGTGCACAAGTTTATAAGAAATTATGAACCAACATCTTTAGCAGCAGCTTATAGTTACTGCATCTCATTCCAAAATGTAGAATGTCGTAAAATGTGGACTAAACCAAGATTGGTCAATACTCCCACAGCACCGCGAAATTTGATACCATTACCAGCTCCACCTTTGCCACCAAGAGCACATAACAATTGGCAACGACCAATGATGACACATAAATTTCGACCACAATTTGGAAACTCGTATCAACCGAGACCACAATTTTTACCGCGTCCCGCTTGGAATAATCAACCGAGACAACAATTTTTCTCGCGTCCTGTTTGGAATCAACAAAACAGAAATCCATTCCAACAGAATAAGCCAGAACCAATGGAAGTCGATCCATCAATCAGATCGCAACAAGTGAATTATTCTAACCGACCGCAAAATTCCGGTAATGTTCGACCACTTAAAAGACAAAGATTTTTCAACATGGAAACAAATACTACCCATGACAACGACGAATCATACGAAAGATATTTGAAAACTATAGAAAAACAAGAAAAATCCAACGGAACTCACGAAGCCGAACTTAATTTTTTAGAATGAAATCAGCTTTGCCATATTTTATATACAATGGTAAAGCAGGACAACAAATAAGAATACTAATTGATACAGGATCCAATAAAAATTTCATTAACCCAAAACATGCGAAAATTTCACACGAAGTAACTAAACCATTTTTTGTTTCATCAGTAGGAGGAGATTTACTTATCACCAAATATTCACAAGCGAAAATTTTTGCCCCTTATTCCGGTGTAAATGCCAAATTTTATCATCTACAGGAATTAAAAACATTTGATGCCATAGTTGGCTATGACACCATCAAGGAAATTGGAGCACTCATCGATACTAACAGAGATAATCTGATAATTAACGACAACATAATACCTCTTTCTCTTTACCCATTACAAGAAGTTAATAGGATTGAAATAAGAGATACACATCTCAACTGTAAAGAAAAAGAAAAATTACATTCATTTCTCAACAAGTTTCAAGATTTATTTCAGCCACCTGACGAGAAGTTGCCATTTACAACAAAAATCGAAGCAACTATATCAACGAATGACGACGAACCTGTCTACTGTAAGACGTACCCATACCCCTTGTCTCTTAAACAAGAAGTGGAAACACAAATTAAAAAACTATTAGATAATGGCATAATTCAACCATCCAGATCACCATATAATTCACCTGTTTGGATAGTACCCAAAAAAGCTGATGCATCTAACGAAAAAAAATATCGACTTGTGATCGATTATAGGAAACTGAATCTTAAAACAAAGAGCGATAGGTACCCTATCCCTGACACTTCGACAGTTCTTGCCAATCTAGGTAACAATAAATATTATACAACACTTGATCTAGCATCTGGATTTCACCAGATTCGTTTAACAGAAAAAGATATAGAAAAAACCGCTTTCTCAATAAACAATGGAAAATATGAATTTTTAAGACTACCTTTTGGTCTAAAAAACGCACCTTCAATTTTTCAGAGGGTCATGGATGATGTTCTTAGAGAACATATTGGAAAAATTTGTCATGTGTACATTGACGATATAATAGTTTTTGGAAAAACATTTGATGAACATATGAAAAATTTAGAAACTGTTTTGAACACGTTACGTGAAGCCAATTTTAAAATACAACCTGATAAATCTGAATTTTTGAAAACAGAAGTTGAATTCTTAGGATTCATTGTTTCTGAACATGGATTAAAACCAAATGAGAAAAAAATTGAAAGTATCCAAAATTACCCCGAACCTAAAACTATCCGAGAACTTCGAGCATTTTTAGGACTTTCCGGTTATTATAGAAGATTTGTTAAAAATTACGCAGCCTTAGCAAAACCTCTAACAAAACTCCTAAGAGGGGAGGATGGCCAAGGCCACTGCAAAATAACAAAAAATCAATCAAAAAATTTTCCGATAAAATTTGATGAAGACGCAAAATCAGCTTTCAGAACTCTTAAAGAAATTTTATCATCTGAAGACGTTTTAGCTTACCCCGATTTCAATCAAGATTTTATTTTGACTACAGACGCATCCGACAAAGCACTCGGAGCTGTCCTGTCACAGAAATTCAATGATGTTGAAAAACCAATAACATTTATATCCAGAACTTTATCAAAAACCGAAGAAAACTATGCTAATAATGAAAAAGAAATGCTTGCTATAGTTTGGGCTTTACATTCCCTACGAAATTACATCTATGGTGCAAACATAATAATACTAACCGATCATCAACCCCTAACATACGCAATGTCGCCAAGGAATAACAATGCAAAACTTAAACGATGGAAAGCGTTCATAGAGGAACATAATTATGAACTACGCTACAAACCTGGAAAAACTAACATCGTAGCAGATGCATTATCTAGAATCCAAATTAACTCGCTAACACCAACACAGCATTCCGCTGATGATGATGACAGTACATACATACTATCTACTGAAGCCCCTATTAACGTTTATCGTAATCAATTAATTTTCAAAATATCTAACAATTCATCGTATGAACTAATCACACCGTTCCCAAAATTTAAAAGACATATTTTCTACGAATCAGATTTCACTAATGAATTCTTAACAGACAAACTAAAAAGATTCCTAAATCCTAACATCATTAACGGTATACTAACCGATGAAGTAACTATGAATCGTATTCAAGAAGTGTATAAAAAATTATTCAATCCAAAAACAATGAAATGCCGATACTCTCAGGTACAATTACAAGATCTAACAGGAGAAGAAAGACAATTAGAAGAAATAAAAAATATTCACAATTTTGCTCATAGAAATTCAAAAGAAAACTCGTTACAACTTATTAAAAAGTTTTATTTTCCTACAATGAGAAAATTAACAGAGTCGTATGTTAAAAATTGCGAAATTTGTAAAACAGAAAAATATGATAGGAAACCTCAAAAGTTTATTGCTGTTAAAACACCAATACCCACGTATCCAGGAGAAATAATCCATATTGATATTTTTGCTTATAATGCAAGTTTTCTGTTTATTTCTTCATTAGACAAATTTTCAAAATACTTGAAAATGAGGCCAATAAAATCAAAGTCAATAGCAGACATAAAGGAAGTTTTAATACAATTGTTGTATAATTGGGATATACCCGCCACCATTGTAATGGATAATGAAAGTTCATTTGTTTCAAATATAGTTGAACAAACAATATTAAATCTAGGAATTAAAATTTTTAAAACACCAGTAAATCGATCGGAAACGAACGGACAAGTGGAAAGAGCTCACTCTACAATTCGAGAATTAGCAAGATGTATTAAAGCAACGAAACCAGATATAAGTGTCCAGACATTGATACAAGAGGCAACGTATAAGTATAATAATTCAATACATAGCGTGATTAAGAATACGCCGAAAAATATATATACAGGAGAGAATAATGAAAATATGAGTTTCGAAGAACGAACTAAACAAAGAAACGAAAATGATAAAATGATTGCCGAAATATATGAAAAGCAACAAGAGAAGATTAAAGAAGAAAAATATCAAGATTATATGCCGAATGAAATGGCTTATGAAAAAACTAAAACAAATAACAAAAGAGCTAGGAGATTTGAGATAATCAGAATCAAGGAAAATCATCCTACCTACGTAATCGATATTAACGATCGAAAAATTCATAAAGTGAACTTAAGAAAAACAAATCATTAATCATGTATTAATCTATATCGTTTCAGATACATTTTTATATTATTAAGCAACGTAATGGCAAGGATCTACATACACGATGTATCAAACAATCCTTTAGCGATTATACCATTAGGAGAAGCCAAGTTACGAATGGGATACGTAAGAGTAATACACCCGATAAACTTGATAGATATAAGTAACATGATTGAAGAAACCATTGAATTAATACCCACAGAAGTACATACAGAATCTTTAGAAAAGTTAATTCAGATTAAAGCTATGAAGCTACAAGAAACATTCAAGAAGGTAAAACCATTTAAGAGACAAAAAAGATGGAACACTATAGGGAAAGTTTGGAAATGGATAGCAGGCAACCCTGATGCCGATGATCTTCAAATAATCAACAGTACGCTGAACTCTCTCATCGAAGAAAACAATCACCAAGTAATGATTAACGAAGCTTTGAATGGAAGACTACGAGAAGTAACCGATATTGCTAACAAAGTGCTAACAAACGAAGCGAAACGATATGAAACATATGCAACAGAAACAAGACAGCTAATAATACTATCTAATTTGGATATTTTGCAAGACCAGATTGAAACTATCGAAGAAGCCATTATATCAGCCAAACACGGAATACCGAACAGCAAATTATTGTCCACCGAAGACTTACAAACGATTAACGAATTCCTGAAGAAGAACGGTTTTGATTATAATACAGCAGAAGAACTTCTTGCTCAATCAGTAGCGCAATTCATTATGAATACGACACATGTTCTGTATATGCTAAAATTCCCAAGAATATCCTCACAAATCTACGAGTATGATTTCATCGAACCAATAGTAAAAAATGGGAAACGAATAATGTTAAAACAGAACTTCATCATAAGAAACGAAACACACGTATTCGAAGTCATTAAACCATGCCAAGAAGAAGGTGTTCATTATCTATGTGAAGGAAGCAACCTTCAACATCCTACGCAATGTGTATACCAACTTATACAAGGAGAAAATTCAGAATGCCAATATGAGAAAGTATATTCAGCTAAATTGATCACACAGATAAACGATGCAAATATTCTGATCAATAATGCATGGGCTGAAATTACATCAAACTGCAGCGACTCAAAGCAATCTTTAAATGGTTCATTTATAATACAGTTCGAGAATTGCAGTATAAAAATTAATGACGAGATATTTTCCAATACAGAAGTCATCATCCCTAGAAGATCTCATCATTCAACATTGGGATTGATAGTCAACGAGACCAGCCTTGAAGATAATCCACCTACAGAGTTCTTGAACAACATTACATTAGAAAACCGCAGAATATTGCAAACCATTAATCTACAAAATGAGTCGCTGGAATTCAAATTGCATTTATTCGGATCGATAGGAACAACAACGATCGTAATTGTAACTGGCATTGGCATATTGTACGTGTTTCTTAAATGTCGTAAACAAAAAATAGAAGTTCAAATACCAGACACAAGAAGTCTCACAGATAAAAAGCTGCATAAAGAAATACCATTGAGTTTTCACGCGATGCACAAACTTTGAGGACAAAGTAATTAAGAGGGGAGGAGTTAGCACAACAGTCAGCACAACACATATTCAACACAAAGGCAGCATAATGCATACTCAGCATAAAACATAGCGCAACGTATATTCCTACAGTCATGATCGCACTTCATAAACAGATCGCGTTTCGTAAACAGATTGCGCCGCAGCGTAAACAAATTCCCGTGCAGCGTTACATCGAACAAAGAGCATAATCGCGTTGACACCAAGAGAGCTGACAACGCGCATTCAACATAAACATCCGTTCCCAAGATCAACCGGCATCCACGCAAAACAAAGCAAAGGCAACATAGTTCCAGTTGAGCATTCAGACGAAAAAGTTCTAGTTAGACAGCCGAGCAGAGCAGTTCCAATTAGGAACTCAATAGTGTTAAGACTTAGTTTTAAGTTTTAGTTAATAAAAACATATTTTTTATGGCCAAACCGGCCATGTAAAAATTAACTCTAGCTCTGGTGTTAAACCAGCCATAGCTATAGCCATCATTCTTTGGAAGCTGTTTGGGCTAATGTTAAGTCCAAACGGCATTCGTGTAAACTGATAGTGTCCTGTAGGCGTGGAAAAAGCTGTATATTTACGAGAATTTTTATCAAGCTTGATCTGATGAAACCCTGACATCAAATCTAATGTGCTGAAATATTTTGCTCTTCCTAGCTGATCCAGTATTGTGTCTATGCGTGGTAGTGGAAATTTGTCTGGTAAAATTTTCTTGTTTAGTTGTCGAAAATCTACTACTAATCGCCATTTCTTATTGCCTTCAACTGACTTCTTTGGGACTAGGAGTATGGGTGAATTGTATGATGAAACAGAGTGTTCAATAATATTGTTTCTCAACATTTTGTCTACCTGTGTTTGCATTTCTTCTGCTTGAGAATGTATTTGTTTATAATTGGGTATGTACGAAGGTATGTTATCTTTCAATGATATTTCCTGGGTATAAAAATTGTTAGTAGAAACTGGTTCATCTTCTAGACAGAATATATCGGAAAACTTTGTGATAAGACTTTCTAATTCTTCTCTTGCTATTTGAGGAATATTTTCTATGTGAATATTGTCATGAATTCTCTGTATTCGTTCTCTAGATGCTATAGATTTTGAATTTAGCTGTTCATAATTTCTTAAAGGTTCAATTTCTGGATTAAAAGATTTCGTATGGAAAGAAACATCTTTATCCGTGGTATTAATAAATTTAATGTACTGATTTTGTTTCGATACTATTGTGTTTCCACAAAATATTCCTGGTTGAATTTCCTGTGATAAAATGATTGAGTCTTCTGATAAATTTGGCAATGATATTTTTCGTACTACTTCACTTCTTTTCGGTAAAATATAATTTCCATTTAGATTGTCCTCTATTGGGTGTGACATTAGTCCATAATCGGTTGAGAAATATATCATCCAATTAACATAGTCAACAATGCATCTGTGCTTTAAGAAATCCTTTCCTAACAGCCCGTCGGTAAAAATGGATTGTACGTCATCTATTATATGAAATTCATGAGTAATGGGATAATCTCCAAAATGTATTGTTGTAATTGCGGTTCCTAAAGTCTCTGTTTCATGGTCACTAGAACTTATCAAAGTTAGTTTTTTGGATGTATTGATCTTGCATTCTGGCTTGAGTTTGCTAGCTTTAAGTACGGATACTGTTGCTCCTGTATCTATGATTAACGTGTTGAAGGTCTCTTTTGTGATTTCGATTTTTACTTTAACAAAATTATCTGCATCAAAGTTTATGGTTAGTATAGGGTTTCTTCTGATGCTTGAGTGTGGTCTAAAAAATTATTCTGTTCCTTGGATGTTACTGTGTTATGGATGGGGGCTCGCGTATTTCGCCAATTGTTGCTATTCCGCTGATTAGGTTGTGCGTACTGATTCCTGTTTGAGTTAAATTGTCTATTTGCTTGCTGATTCCTATTGTTGAAGTTGTTATTATACCGGAAGTTGTTATTGGTCCTATTGTTGTTGTGTCCAAATCTTGCGAGTGGGAATCTCGGTTGGTTTTGTACTTGGGATCTATTGTTATTGTAGTTATTCCTGCCTTGGTAGTTGTTTCCATACCATCTATTGTTCCTGGTAGTGTTAGAATATAAAATCTTGGTCAGATCACTCTTTCCTTTTTTTGATTTGTCTTCTAATTCTAGCTTTACTGCTTGTTCTATTGCTTCGTGCAGGGTTTCAAATTTGCTTGATCTCATAATTATTTTCGTTTCGCCATCTTTAAGCCCATAGCTCAATGCACTTATCCCTGATTTTGTAGCTTTTTTCCTGGCCACTTCTGGTGCAATTTCTTCAGCTATATATGCTTCTTCTAATTGCTGCGTTAATTTCTCGATAACGCTTCCAAAATCCTCTATAGTTCCCGTTTGCTTGGTACTATCCATCTTTGATACTATCAGCTCTGGTGTTTTCTTTATGCTACACCTTTCCTGTAACTTGTTTATTATAACTTCGACTGATTCAGGTTTTTCTCCCACTACGATGCGTGCTTTTCCTGATAGTTTTCCTAACACTAATTCTATTACCGTTTCCTTATTTTCAGGTTTGACGATTTTCCTAAGTACGTTTAGATTTGATATTAATCCTTTCAAATCTTTCTCATTACCATCGTACTTTGGTACGAGAGAAGTGGTGATTTTAATCAACTCCATTATATCAGCCATTTTGTCTGTTTCTTGTTTCTCTTCTGATAAATTAAAAAGTTGGTCTTCTGTCAGTGTTACGTTTAAATAGTCTGGGTGCCTCTCTGAATGAGTTTTGATGCACCTGTTTATTGCACTGTACAAATTTCTACTCTTTTTTATTAGTGTTGTTAGTATTTCATCTTTGAATGTCGATTCTTGTTTCCTAAGGAGTTCCTGTATTTCGTCATAAATTTCCTTAGTATTTTCTCTCAACGTTGTTAAGGCGCAAAATCTGTAGCTCTTGTTCAGCTGTTTGACTTGGTCATAGATTCTGTCTAATTTGTCAATTTTCTCTAATACTTTTTGCATTATTTTATCTCTGTGGTTTTTGTTTTAGTCAATCATGTCATGCATGTCGGTCATGTCATATTCTTTGTGGAAAAGAAAAATTCTACTATTTTTTTTTATTGCGTTTTCTCATTATTATTATTATTATATATATATATATATATATATTTTTTGTTGCTGTTCAAGGTGGACTGAGCGAATTATTTCGGATTTATGTAACTCATTATATAAAAAAAAATTTTTTTTTTTAGTTTTAATTATTACTTATTTTTTATTTATTATTTCGTATTGCAGCTCGCATAACTCTGCGAATACTGCCCTTCTTTTGCTGACCCCTACCTTGTATCTTTGTAGTATTGTTATCAGCTCTTCCGCTGATTTCTTGTATTCCTCCTTCGTTAGCTGGAGTGCTGCCGTCAGCACTCTCCCCGCCAGCTCGTCGACTTCTTCGTAGGAGGGTCCGATTTTCCCCCTGATGTACTGGGTCCAGCGTTCTCGCTGTTCCTCTTCGTCCTCCTCCAGCTGGTTGTCTTCCTCTCTGTGCAGCTCCGATTGGTTGTCTTCAAGGTGCTCGGCGTCGGAGTTACTCCCCCAGGCTGCCGAGTCGTTCCACGACGCGTCCCAATCCATGTTGCCCGTGGTCTCCATTGCGTTGTTGTTTGAGGCTTGCCGGTTGAATGATGATTTCACTTTCGGGTGCCATTTTTATATTGTTCTTCAGCACATACAAAAAAAATCTGTTCTTCAGCACTTACACAAGAAAATATCAAAATTGTCAACACCACTGATTTTTCAAATTGGTCCAACACATATTTTCATATTGTTTTTATTTTTCACTTGCACTGTCTTCATACACATATTTTTTTTGATGCATTTGCATTATGTACCCAATACGCTTGGATTTGTGGATACACTTGTTTTGGTTCGTTGTTGGGTATGAAAAAAAAATGTAACGGTGCACTAATGATTTGTAGGTTTTTATTTTTACACTCTGGTTGCGTTTTGCAGCTCTAAAGCTCTTAACGTTTGCTTTCTAAGAATTGCTTTGTATGCTTTCCATAGACCGAATAGCAGTTGTCCTATGCATAATAGTACAATTAGCCACAATTTCCAATCATGGTTACCATGTGCCTGTTTGTGGTCCTCCAAGATGTTCAGTATTTTCACTTGGGCATCCCCACTGAAAGTTGGGTTATGATGATTTGTATCAAACATTGTTACTAGTTCGAGATTACCAGTTTTTGAAATCTTCACTTTTGTGCTCATTTCATGTAATAATTATTACACTGCATATTTACGTTGCCTGTGTTATCAACACGATATAGTTTTTAAACTCTCTTATTTCATATATATTTTTTTCTGTGCCCTGCTATAGCTATGCACTTCACTGTAACGTTTCACGTTTGGTACTTAGTCGTTGGTTGCCGTTTTTGTACTTTTGTCTCTGTCACACTTCTTGATACCTTGCATACAACACTTTTCCCTCTTTTACTCGTCGACACACTTTTTTGATATCATTGAACGTTTTTTTGTTTGTTCCGCACTTTTTCACCTGGCGGTTTCTGTTCACTTCACTTTGTTTATTTTGCACCTTAGGTCGATCACTTTTTGCGTATGCTTCCGCGCTCTCTTTTCTTCTTTCCGACGATTGCAGCTTATGGTCACGGTCGCCATGTAATGTACGAAGTTCTGGGTTACTAGTGTCATGTCATATGATCACTCGCACGTTCTTTCCGTAGCGCATAACGCGTGCACTCGCGAGCACACTTTCCGGGTGCGGTAGGTCGGGTACGTTACCGTATTCATTCGTTTTGCTTTGTCGGTGAAACATGATCGTCCAGGCGATCGTCGGGCATTCTAGACGTGATTACCCCTTACTGGAACGTTGGAGACATTGTTGCCTTACCTTGGGTAGGGGGACTTCCAATGCTCTTGAAATCAAACTTTAGACGAATAGTTTGGTTTGGTAAACTTGCGGTACCGACACCAGATCGATAACCGTCTGATCGTATGATCGTCCGGATCTCTCTCCGTCTACGACTGTCTCTGTGTCGTCCACATCGCTTTATTTATACCAATTCTGATGGGTACTTTTTGCTTAACCTATCTACAAAAGTTCTGTTTGTTTATTAAGTTATAGCCGAGATGTTTATAAATTGTTTGGTAATTGTGCCATAAATTGGTTTGTCCCTAGTTAAACAGATTGCTGTGCAGCTAGCTTTCTTGCGCAATTATTCCATTTGCATGCGGTTGCGTTTGTTATCTTTTCGTTGTCCTCAATTAATTATTGTTATGATTTACTGCTGCATTTGTTTAAACTGTGTCACCTGTGGTGCACTATCCGATCGATGTGCAATCGATTACTTTGTTGGCTGAACGAATTGTCTTTTTGTAAACAGTGTCTAGCTGTTTCCTGCTTATGTTGATTTATGTTTGCGTTAGCTGTCTTCTGTCAAGAATGGTGCAATGTTCCGAGCTAATGAAATGGTCACCTATGGTGATTTGTCTTTTTTGTAAAATGTGCTAGCTGTTTAGCATATATGCTACATTTGATATGAAGTTCTACCAGAAGTGTGTTTTCATACAAAAACTGTTAATTACAACTAACTTTGTCCGTCCGATTCAAACTTTGTACTTTGATATGAAGTTCTACCAGAAGTGTGTTTTCATACAAAAACTGTTAATTACAACTAACTTTGTCCGTCCGATTCGAACTTTGTACTTTGATTTGCAGTTGCACCAGAAGTGTGTTTTCATACAAAAACTGTTAATTACAACTAACTTTGTCCATCCAAAACGAACTTTGTACTTTGATATGAAGTTCTACCAGAAGTGTGTTTTCATACAAAAACTGTTAATTACAACTAACTTTGTCCGTCCGATTCAAACTTTGTACTTTGATATGAAGTTCTACCAGAAGTGTGTTTTCATACAAAAACTGTTAATTACAACTAACTTTGTCCATCCGATTCAAACTTTGTACTTTGATATGAAGTTCTACCAGAAGTGTGTTTTCATACAAAAACTGTTAATTACAACTAACTTTGTCCATCCGATTCGAACTTTGTACTTTGATTTGCAGTTGCACCAGAAGTGTGTTTTCATACAAAAACTGTTAATTACAACTAACTTTGTCCATCCGATTCAAACTTTGTACTTTGATATGAAGTTCTACCAGAAGTGTGTTTTCATACAAAAACTGTTAATTACAACTAACTTTGTCCATCCGATTCAAACTTTGTACTTTGATATGAAGTTCTACCAGAAGTGTGTTTTCATACAAAAACTGTTAATTACAACTAACTTTGTCCGTCCGATTCGAACTTTGTACTTTGATTTGCAGTTGCACCAGAAGTGTGTTTTCATACAAAAACTGTTAATTACAACTAACTTTGTCCATCCAAAACGAACTTTGTACTTTGATATGAAGTTCTACCAGAAGTGTGTTTTCATACAAAAACTGTTAATTACAACTAACTTTGTCCGTCCGATTCGAACTTTGTACTTTGATTTGCAGTTGCACCAGAAGTGTGTTTTCATACAAAAACTGTTAATTACAACTAACTTTGTCCATCCGATTCGAACTTTGTTCTTTGATTTGCAGTTGCACCAGAAGTGTGTTTTCATACAAAAACTGTTAATTACAACTTACTTTGTCCGTCCGATTCGAACTTTGTACTTTGATATGAAGTTCTACCAGAAGTGAGTTTTCATACAAAAACTGTTAATTACAACTAACTTTGTCCATCCAAAACGAACTTTGTACTTTGATATGAAGTTCCACCAGAAGTGAGTTTTCATACAAAAACTGTTAATTACAACTAACTTTGTCCATCCGATACGAACTTTGTTCTTTAATATGAAATTGCACCAGAAGTGAGTTTTCATACAAAAACTGTTAATTACAACTAACTTTGTCCATCCGATTCGAACTTTGTTCTTTAATATGAAATTGCACCAGAAGTGAGTTTTCATACAAAAACTGTTAATTACAACTAACTTTGTCCATCCGATTCGAACTTTGTTCTTTGATTCGCAGTTGCACCAGAAGTGTGTTTTCATACAAAAACTGTTAATTACAACTAACTTTGTCCATCCGATTCGAACTTTGTACTTTGATATGAAGTTCTACCAGAAGTGTGTTTTCATACAAAAACTGTTAATTACAACTAACCTTGTCCGTCCGATTCGAACTTTGTACTTTGATTTGCAGTTGCACCAGAAGTGTGTTTTCATACAAAAACTGTTAATTACAACTAACTTTGTCCATCCGATTCGAACTTTGTTCTTTGATTTGCAGTTGCACCAGAAGTGTGTTTTCATACAAAAACTGTTAATTACAACTAACTTTGTCCATCCAAAACGAACTTTGTACTTTGATATGAAGTTCTACCAGAAGTGTGTTTTCATACAAAAACTGTTAATTACAACTAACTTTGTCCGTCCGATTCGAACTTTGTACTTTGATTTGCAGTTGCACCAGAAGTGTGTTTTCATACAAAAACTGTTAATTACAACTAACTTTGTCCATCCGATTCGAACTTTGTTCTTTGATTTGCAGTTGCACCAGAAGTGTGTTTTCATACAAAAACTGTTAATTACAACTTACTTTGTCCGTCCGATTCGAACTTTGTACTTTGATATGAAGTTCTACCAGAAGTGAGTTTTCATACAAAAACTGTTAATTACAACTAACTTTGTCCATCCAAAACGAACTTTGTACTTTGATATGAAGTTCCACCAGAAGTGAGTTTTCATACAAAAACTGTTAATTACAACTAACTTTGTCCATCCGATACGAACTTTGTTCTTTAATATGAAATTGCACCAGAAGTGAGTTTTCATACAAAAACTGTTAATTACAACTAACTTTGTCCATCCGATTCGAACTTTGTTCTTTAATATGAAATTGCACCAGAAGTGAGTTTTCATACAAAAACTGTTAATTACAACTAACTTTGTCCATCCGATTCGAACTTTGTTCTTTGATATGAAGTTGCACCAGAAGTGAGTTTTCATACAAAAACTGTTAATTACAACTAACTTTGTCCATCCGATTCGAACTTTGTACTTTGATATGAAGTTCTACCAGAAGTGTGTTTTCATACAAAAACTGTTAATTACAACTAACTTTGTCCGTCCGATTCGAACTTTGTACTTTGATTTGCAGTTGCACCAGAAGTGTGTTTTCATACAAAAACTGTTAATTACAACTAACTTTGTCCATCCGATTCGAACTTTGTTCTTTGATTTGCAGTTGCACCAGAAGTGTGTTTTCATACAAAAACTGTTAATTACAACTTACTTTGTCCGTCCGATTCGAACTTTGTACTTTGATATGAAGTTCTACCAGAAGTGAGTTTTCATACAAAAACTGTTAATTACAACTAACTTTGTCCATCCAAAACGAACTTTGTACTTTGATATGAAGTTCCACCAGAAGTGAGTTTTCATACAAAAACTGTTAATTACAACTAACTTTGTCCATCCGATACGAACTTTGTTCTTTAATATGAAATTGCACCAGAAGTGAGTTTTCATACAAAAACTGTTAATTACAACTAACTTTGTCCATCCGATTCGAACTTTGTTCTTTAATATGAAATTGCATCAGAAGTGAGTTTTCATACAAAAACTGTTAATTACAACTAACTTTGTCCATCCGATTCGAACTTTGTTCTTTGATATGAAGTTGCACCAGAAGTGAGTTTTCATACAAAAACTGTTAATTACAACTAACTTTGTCCATCCGATTCGAACTTTGTACTTTGATATGAAGTTCTACCAGAAGTGTGTTTTCATACAAAAACTGTTAATTACAACTAACTTTGTCCGTCCGATTCGAACTTTGTACTTTGATTTGCAGTTGCACCAGAAGTGTGTTTTCATACAAAAACTGTTAATTACAACTAACTTTGTCCATCCGATTCGAACTTTGTTCTTTGATTTGCAGTTGCACCAGAAGTGTGTTTTCATACAAAAACTGTTAATTACAACTTACTTTGTCCGTCCGATTCGAACTTTGTACTTTGATATGAAGTTCTACCAGAAGTGAGTTTTCATACAAAAACTGTTAATTACAACTAACTTTGTCCATCCAAAACGAACTTTGTACTTTGATATGAAGTTCCACCAGAAGTGAGTTTTCATACAAAAACTGTTAATTACAACTAACTTTGTCCATCCGATACGAACTTTGTTCTTTAATATGAAATTGCACCAGAAGTGAGTTTTCATACAAAAACTGTTAATTACAACTAACTTTGTCCATCCGATTCGAACTTTGTTCTTTAATATGAAATTGCACCAGAAGTGAGTTTTCATACAAAAACTGTTAATTACAACTAACTTTGTCCATCCGATTCGAACTTTGTTCTTTGATTCGCAGTTGCACCAGAAGTGTGTTTTCATACAAAAACTGTTAATTACAACTAACTTTGTCCATCCGATTCGAACTTTGTTATTTGATTTGAAGTTCCACCAGAAGTGTGTTTTCATACAAAAACTGTTAATTACAACTTACTTTGTCCGTCCGATTCGAACTTTGTACTTTGATATGAAGTTCTACCAGAAGTGAGTTTTCATACAAAAACTGTTAATTACAACTAACTTTGTCCATCCAAAACGAACTTTGTACTTTGATATGAAGTTCCACCAGAAGTGAGTTTTCATACAAAAACTGTTAATTACAACTAACTTTGTCCATCCGATACGAACTTTGTTCTTTAATATGAAATTGCACCAGAAGTGAGTTTTCATACAAAAACTGTTAATTACAACTAACTTTGTCCATCCGATTCGAACTTTGTTCTTTAATATGAAATTGCACCAGAAGTGAGTTTTCATACAAAAACTGTTAATTACAACTAACTTTGTCCATCCGATTCGAACTTTGTTCTTTGATTTGCAGTTGCACCAGAAGTGTGTTTTCATACAAAAACTGTTAATTACAACTAACTTTGTCCATCCGATTCGAACTTTGTTCTTTGATTTGAAGTTCCACCAGAAGTGAGTTTTCATACAAAAACTGTTAATTACAACTAACTTTGTGCATCCGATTCGAACTTTGTACTTTGATATGAAGTTGCACCAGAAGTGTGTTTTCATACAAAAACTGTTAATTACAACTAACTTTGTCCATCCGATTCGAACTTTGTACTTTGATATGAAGTTGCACCAGAAGTGTGTTTTCATACAAAAACTGTTAATTACAACTAACTTTGTCCATCCGATTCGAACTTTGTTCTTTGATATGAAGTTGCACCAGAAGTGTGTTTTCATACAAAAACTGTTAATTACAACTAACTTTGTCCATCCGATTTGAACTTTGTTCTTTAATATGAAATTGCACCAGAAGTGAGTTTTCATACAAAAGCTGTTAATTACAACTAACTTTGTCCATCCGATTCGAACTTTGTACTTTGATATGAAATTGCACCAGAAGTGAGTTTTCATACAAAAACTGTTAATTACAACTAACTTTGTCCATCCGATTCGAACTTTGTTCTTTGATTTGCAGTTGCACCAGAAGTGTGTTTTCATACAAAAACTGTTAATTACAACTAACTTTGTCCATCCGATTTGAACTTTGTTCTTTAATATGAAATTGCACCAGAAGTGAGTTTTCATACAAAAACTGTTAATTACAACTAACTTTGTCCATCCGATTCGAACTTTGTTCTTTAATATGAAATTGCACCAGAAGTGAGTTTTCATACAAAAACTGTTAATTACAACTAACTTTGTCCATCCGATTCGAACTTTGTTCTTTGATATGAAGTTGCACCAGAAGTGAGTTTTCATACAAAAATTGTTAATTACAACTAACTTTGTCCATCCGATTCGAACTTTGTACTTTGATATGAAGTTCTACCAGAAGTGTGTTTTCATACAAAAACTGTTAATTACAACTAACTTTGTCCGTCCGATTCGAACTTTGTACTTTGATTTGCAGTTGAACCAGAAGTGAGTTTTCATACAAAAACTGTTAATTACAACTAACTTTGTCCATCCGATTCGAACTTTGTTCTTTGATATGAAGTTGCACCAGAAGTGTGTTTTCATACAAAAACTGTTAATTACAACTAACTTTGTCCATCCGATTCGAACTTTGTTCTTTAATATGAAATTGCACCAGAAGTGAGTTTTCATACAAAAACTGTTAATTACAACTAACTTTGTCCATCCGATTCGAACTTTGTTCTTTAATATGAAATTGCACCAGAAGTGAGTTTTCATACAAAAACTGTTAATTACAACTAACTTTGTCCATCCGATTCGAACTTTGTTCTTTGATATGAAGTTGCACCAGAAGTGAGTTTTCATACAAAAACTGTTAATTACAACTAACTTTGTCCATCCAAAACGAACTTTGTACTTTGATATGAAGTTCTACCAGAAGTGAGTTTTTATACAAAAACTGTTAATTACAACTAACTTTGTCCATCCGATTCGAACTTTGTACTTTGATTTGCAGTTGCACCAGAAGTGTGTTTTCATACAAAAACTGTTAATTACAACTAACTTTGTCCATCCGATTCGAACTTTGTTCTTTGATTTGAAGTTCCACCAGAAGTGAGTTTTCATACAAAAACTGTTAATTACAACTAACTTTGTCCATCCGATTCGAACTTTGTACTTTGATATGAAGTTGCACCAGAAGTGAATTTTCATACAAAAACTGTTAATTACAACTAACTTTGTCCATCCAAAACGAACTTTGTACTTTGATATGAAGTTCTACCAGAAGTGAGTTTTCATACAAAAACTGTTAATTACAACTAACTTTGTCCATCCGATTCGAACTTTGTACTTTGATTTGCAGTTGCACCAGAAGTGTGTTTTCATACAAAAACTGTTAATTACAACTAACTTTGTCCATCCGATTCGAACTTTGTTCTTTGATTTGAAGTTCCACCAGAAGTGAGTTTTCATACAAAAACTGTTAATTACAACTAACTTTGTCCATCCGATTCGAACTTTGTACTTTGATATGAAGTTCTACCAGAAGTGTGTTTTCATACAAAAACTGTTAATTACAACTAACTTTGTCCATCCGATTCGAACTTTGTACTTTGATATGAAGTTGCACCAGAAGTGAATTTTCATACAAAAACTGTTAATTACAACTAACTTTGTCCATCCGATTCGAACTTTGTACTTTGATATGAAGTTGCACCAGAAGTGTGTTTTCATACAAAAACTGTTAATTACAACTAACTTTGTCCATCCGATTCGAACTTTGTTCTTTGATATGAAGTTGCACCAGAAGTGTGTTTTCATACAAAAACTGTTAATTACAACTAACTTTGTCCATCCAAAACGAACTTTGTACTTTGATATGAAGTTCTACCAGAAGTGAGTTTTTATACAAAAACTGTTAATTACAACTAACTTTGTCCATCCGATTCGAACTTTGTACTTTGATTTGCAGTTCTACCAGAAGTGTGTTTTCATACAAAAACTGTTAATTACAACTAACTTTGTCCATCCGATTCGAACTTTGTACTTTGATATGAAGTTCTACCAGAAGTGTGTTTTCATACAAAAACTGTTAATTACAACTAACTTTGTCCATCCGATTCGAACTTTGTTCTTTGATTTGAAGTTCCACCAGAAGTGAGTTTTCATACAAAAACTGTTAATTACAACTAACTTTGTCCATCCGATTCGAACTTTGTACTTTGATTTGAAGTTCTACCAGAAGTGAGTTTTCATACAAAAACTGTTAATTATAACTAACTTTGTCCATCCGATTCGAACTTTGTTCTTTGATTTGCAGTTGCACCAGAAGTGTGTTTTCATACAAAAACTGTTAATTACAACTAACTTTGTCCATCCGATTCGAACTTTGTTCTTTGATTTGAAGTTCCACCAGAAGTGAGTTTTCATACAAAAACTGTTAATTACAACTAACTTTGTCCATCCGATTCGAACTTTGTACTTTGATATGAAGTTCTACCAGAAGTGTGTTTTCATACAAAAACCGTTAATTACAACTAACTTTGTCCGTCCGATTCGAACTTTGTTCTTTGATTTGAAGTTCCACCAGAAGTGTGTTTTCATACAAAAACTGTTAATTACAACTAACTTTGTCCGTCCGATTCGAACTTTGTTCTTTGATATGAAGTTCCACCAGAAGTGTGTTTTCATACAAAAACTGTTAATTACAACTAACTTTGTCCATCCGATTCGAACTTTGTACTTTGATATGAAGTTCCACCAGAAGTGTGTTTTCATACAAAAACTGTTAATTACAACTAACTTTGTCCATCCGATTCGAACTTTGTTCTTTGATATGAAGTTCCACCAGAAGTGTGTTTTCATACAAAAACTGTTAATTACAACTAACTTTGTCCGTCCGATTCGAACTTTTTTCTTTGATTTGAAGTTCCACCAGAAGTGTGTTTTCATACAAAAACTGTCTAACTTTGTCCATCCGATTCGAACTTTGTACTTTGATATGAAGTTCTACCAGAAGTGTGTTTTCATACAAAAACTGTTAATTACAACTAACTTTGTCCATCCGATTCGAACTTTGTACTTTGATATGAAGTTGCACCAGAAGTGAATTTTCATACAAAAACTGTTAATTACAACTAACTTTGTCCATCCGATTCGAACTTTGTACTTTGATATGAAGTTGCACCAGAAGTGTGTTTTCATACAAAAACTGTTAATTACAACTAACTTTGTCCATCCGATTCGAACTTTGTTCTTTGATATGAAGTTGCACCAGAAGTGTGTTTTCATACAAAAACTGTTAATTACAACTAACTTTGTCCATCCAAAACGAACTTTGTACTTTGATATGAAGTTCTACCAGAAGTGTGTTTTCATACAAAAACTGTTAATTACAACTAACTTTGTCCATCCGATTCGAACTTTGTTCTTTGATTTGAAGTTCCACCAGAAGTGAGTTTTCATACAAAAACTGTTAATTACAACTAACTTTGTCCATCCGATTCGAACTTTGTACTTTGATATGAAGTTCTACCAGAAGTGTGTTTTCATACAAAAACTGTTAATTACAACTAACTTTGTCCATCCGATTCGAACTTTGTTCTTTGATTTGAAGTTCCACCAGAAGTGAGTTTTCATACAAAAACTGTTAATTACAACTAACTTTGTCCATCCGATTCGAACTTTGTACTTTGATTTGAAGTTCTACCAGAAGTGAGTTTTCATACAAAAACTGTTAATTATAACTAACTTTGTCCATCCGATTCGAACTTTGTTCTTTGATTTGCAGTTGCACCAGAAGTGTGTTTTCATACAAAAACTGTTAATTACAACTAACTTTGTCCATCCGATTCGAACTTTGTTCTTTGATTTGAAGTTCCACCAGAAGTGAGTTTTCATACAAAAACTGTTAATTACAACTAACTTTGTCCATCCGATTCGAACTTTGTACTTTGATATGAAGTTCTACCAGAAGTGTGTTTTCATACAAAAACCGTTAATTACAACTAACTTTGTCCGTCCGATTCGAACTTTGTTCTTTGATTTGAAGTTCCACCAGAAGTGTGTTTTCATACAAAAACTGTTAATTACAACTAACTTTGTCCGTCCGATTCGAACTTTGTTCTTTGATATGAAGTTCCACCAGAAGTGTGTTTTCATACAAAAACTGTTAATTACAACTAACTTTGTCCATCCGATTCGAACTTTGTACTTTGATATGAAGTTCCACCAGAAGTGTGTTTTCATACAAAAACTGTTAATTACAACTAACTTTGTCCGTCCGATTCGAACTTTTTTCTTTGATTTGAAGTTCCACCAGAAGTGTGTTTTCATACAAAAACTGTCTAACTTTGTCCATCCGATTCGAACTTTGTTCTTTGATTTGAAGTTCCACCAGAAGTGTGTTTTCATACAAAAACTGTTAATTACAACTAACTTTGTCCATCCGATTCGAACTTTGTTCTTTGATTTGAAGGTCCACCAGAAGTGTGTTTTCATACAAAAACTGTTAATTAGAACTAACTTTGTTCATCCGATTCGAACTTTGTTCGTTGATACGAAGTTCCACCAGAAGTGTGTTTTCATACAAAAACTGTTAATTACAACTACCTTTGTCCATCCGATTCGAACTTTGTTCTTTGATTTGAAGTTCCACCAGAAGTGAGCTTTCATACAAAAACTGTTAATTACAACTAACTTTGTCCATCCGATTCGAACTTTGTTCGTTGATATGAAGTTCCACTAGAAGTGTGTTTTCATACAAAAACTGTTAATTACAACTAACTTTGTCCATCCAAAACGAACTTTGTTCGTTAATATGAAATTCCACTAGAAGTGTGTTTTCATACAAAAACTGTTAATTACAACTAACTTTGTCCATCCGATTCGAACTTTGTTCTTTGATTTGCAGTTGCACCAGAAGTGTGTTTTCATACAAAAACTGTTAATTACAACTAACTTTGTCCATCCGATTCGAACTTTGTACTTTGATTTGAAGTTCCACCAGAAGTGTGTTTTCATACAAAAACTGTTAATTACAACTAACTTTGTCCATCCGATTCGAACTTTGTACTTTGATAGGAAGTTGCACCAGAAGTGAGTTTTCATACAAAAACTGTTAATTACAACTAACTTTGTCCATCCGATTCGAACTTTGTTCTTTGATTTGCAGTTGCACCAGAAGTGTGTTTTCATACAAAAACTGTTAATTACAACTAACTTTGTCCATCCGATTCGAACTTTGTTCTTTGATTTGAAGTTCCACCAGAAGTGAGTTTTCATACAAAAACTGTTAATTACAACTAACTTTGTCCATCCGATTCGAACTTTGTTCTTTGATTTGCAGTTGCACCAGAAGTGTGTTTTCATACAAAAACTGTTAATTACAACTAACTTTGTCCATCCGATTCGAACTTTGTTCTTTGATTTGAAGTTCCACCAGAAGTGAGTTTTCATACAAAAACTGTTAATTACAACTAACTTTGTCCATCCGATTCGAACTTTGTACTTTGATATGAAGTTCTACCAGAAGTGTGTTTTCATACAAAAACCGTTAATTACAACTAACTTTGTCCGTCCGATTCGAACTTTGTTCTTTGATTTGAAGTTCCACCAGAAGTGTGTTTTCATACAAAAACTGTTAATTACAACTAACTTTGTCCGTCCGATTCGAACTTTGTTCTTTGATATGAAGTTCCACCAGAAGTGTGTTTTCATACAAAAACTGTTAATTACAACTAACTTTGTCCATCCGATTCGAACTTTGTACTTTGATATGAAGTTCCACCAGAAGTGTGTTTTCATACAAAAACTGTTAATTACAACTAACTTTGTCCATCCGATTCGAACTTTGTTCTTTGACATGAAGTTCCACCAGAAGTGTGTTTTCATACAAAAACTGTTAATTACAACTAACTTTGTCCGTCCGATTCGAACTTTTTTCTTTGATTTGAAGTTCCACCAGAAGTGTGTTTTCATACAAAAACTGTCTTACTTTGTCCATCCGATTCGAACTTTGTTCTTTGATTTGAAGTTCCACCAGAAGTGTGTTTTCATACAAAAACTGTTAATTACAACTAACTTTGTCCATCCAAAACGAACTTTGTACTTTGATATGAAGTTCTACCAGAAGTGTGTTTTCATACAAAAACTGTTAATTACAACTAACTTTGTTCATCCGATTCGAACTTTGTTCTTTGATTTGAAGTTCCACCAGAAGTGAGTTTTCATACAAAAACTGTTAATTACAACTAACTTTGTCCATCCGATTCGAACTTTGTACTTTGATATGAAGTTCTACCAGAAGTGTGTTTTCATACAAAAACTGTTAATTACAACTAACTTTGTCCATCCGATTCGAACTTTGTTCTTTGATTTGAAGTTCCACCAGAAGTGAGTTTTCATACAAAAACTGTTAATTACAACTAACTTTGTCCATCCGATTCGAACTTTGTACTTTGATTTGAAGTTCTACCAGAAGTGAGTTTTCATACAAAAACTGTTAATTATAACTAACTTTGTCCATCCGATTCGAACTTTGTTCTTTGATTTGCAGTTGCACCAGAAGTGTGTTTTCATACAAAAACTGTTAATTACAACTAACTTTGTCCATCCGATTCGAACTTTGTTCTTTGATTTGAAGTTCCACCAGAAGTGAGTTTTCATACAAAAACTGTTAATTACAACTAACTTTGTCCATCCGATTCGAACTTTGTACTTTGATATGAAGTTCTACCAGAAGTGTGTTTTCATACAAAAACCGTTAATTACAACTAACTTTGTCCGTCCGATTCGAACTTTGTTCTTTGATTTGAAGTTCCACCAGAAGTGTGTTTTCATACAAAAACTGTTAATTACAACTAACTTTGTCCGTCCGATTCGAACTTTGTTCTTTGATATGAAGTTCCACCAGAAGTGTGTTTTCATACAAAAACTGTTAATTACAACTAACTTTGTCCATCCGATTCGAACTTTGTACTTTGATATGAAGTTCCACCAGAAGTGTGTTTTCATACAAAAACTGTTAATTACAACTAACTTTGTCCGTCCGATTCGAACTTTTTTCTTTGATTTGAAGTTCCACCAGAAGTGTGTTTTCATACAAAAACTGTCTAACTTTGTCCATCCGATTCGAACTTTGTTCTTTGATTTGAAGTTCCACCAGAAGTGTGTTTTCATACAAAAACTGTTAATTACAACTAACTTTGTCCATCCGATTCGAACTTTGTTCTTTGATTTGAAGGTCCACCAGAAGTGTGTTTTCATACAAAAACTGTTAATTAGAACTAACTTTGTTCATCCGATTCGAACTTTGTTCGTTGATACGAAGTTCCACCAGAAGTGTGTTTTCATACAAAAACTGTTAATTACAACTACCTTTGTCCATCCGATTCGAACTTTGTTCTTTGATTTGAAGTTCCACCAGAAGTGAGCTTTCATACAAAAACTGTTAATTACAACTAACTTTGTCCATCCGATTCGAACTTTGTTCGTTGATATGAAGTTCCACTAGAAGTGTGTTTTCATACAAAAACTGTTAATTACAACTAACTTTGTCCATCCAAAACGAACTTTGTTCGTTAATATGAAATTCCACTAGAAGTGTGTTTTCATACAAAAACTGTTAATTACAACTAACTTTGTCCATCCGATTCGAACTTTGTTCTTTGATTTGCAGTTGCACCAGAAGTGTGTTTTCATACAAAAACTGTTAATTACAACTAACTTTGTCCATCCGATTCGAACTTTGTACTTTGATTTGAAGTTCCACCAGAAGTGTGTTTTCATACAAAAACTGTTAATTACAACTAACTTTGTCCATCCGATTCGAACTTTGTACTTTGATAGGAAGTTGCACCAGAAGTGAGTTTTCATACAAAAACTGTTAATTACAACTAACTTTGTCCATCCGATTCGAACTTTGTTCTTTGATTTGCAGTTGCACCAGAAGTGTGTTTTCATACAAAAACTGTTAATTACAACTAACTTTGTCCATCCGATTCGAACTTTGTTCTTTGATTTGAAGTTCCACCAGAAGTGAGTTTTCATACAAAAACTGTTAATTACAACTAACTTTGTCCATCCGATTCGAACTTTGTTCTTTGATTTGCAGTTGCACCAGAAGTGTGTTTTCATACAAAAACTGTTAATTACAACTAACTTTGTCCATCCGATTCGAACTTTGTTCTTTGATTTGAAGTTCCACCAGAAGTGAGTTTTCATACAAAAACTGTTAATTACAACTAACTTTGTCCATCCGATTCGAACTTTGTACTTTGATATGAAGTTCTACCAGAAGTGTGTTTTCATACAAAAACCGTTAATTACAACTAACTTTGTCCGTCCGATTCGAACTTTGTTCTTTGATTTGAAGTTCCACCAGAAGTGTGTTTTCATACAAAAACTGTTAATTACAACTAACTTTGTCCGTCCGATTCGAACTTTGTTCTTTGATATGAAGTTCCACCAGAAGTGTGTTTTCATACAAAAACTGTTAATTACAACTTACTTTGTCCATCCGATTCGAACTTTGTACTTTGATATGAAGTTCCACCAGAAGTGTGTTTTCATACAAAAACTGTTAATTACAACTAACTTTGTCCATCCGATTCGAACTTTGTTCTTTGACATGAAGTTCCACCAGAAGTGTGTTTTCATACAAAAACTGTTAATTACAACTAACTTTGTCCGTCCGATTCGAACTTTTTTCTTTGATTTGAAGTTCCACCAGAAGTGTGTTTTCATACAAAAACTGTCTTACTTTGTCCATCCGATTCGAACTTTGTTCTTTGATTTGAAGTTCCACCAGAAGTGTGTTTTCATACAAAAACTGTTAATTACAACTAACTTTGTCCATCCGATTCGAACTTTGTTCTTTGATTTGAAGGTCCACCAGAAGTGTGTTTTCATACAAAAACTGTTAATTAGAACTAACTTTGTTCATCCGATTCGAACTTTGTTCGTTGATACGAAGTTCCACCAGAAGTGTGTTTTCATACAAAAACTGTTAATTACAACTACCTTTGTCCATCCGATTCGAACTTTGTTCTTTGATTCACAGTTGCACCAGAAGTGTGTTTTCATACAAAAACTGTTAATTACAACTAACTTTGTCCGTCCGATTCGAACTTCGTTCTTTGATATGAAGTTCCACCAGAAGTGTGTTTTCATACAAAAACTGTTAATTACAACTAACTTTGTCCGTCCGATTCGAACTTTGTTCTTTGATTTGAAGTTCCACCAGAAGTGTGTTTTCATACAAAAACTGTTAATTACAACTAACTTTGTCCGTCCGATTCGAACTTTGTTCTTTGATATGAAGTTCCACCAGAAGTGTGTTTTCATACAAAAACTGTTAATTACAACTAACTTTGTCCATCCGATTCGAACTTTGTACTTTGATATGAAGTTCCACCAGAAGTGTGTTTTCATACAAAAACTGTTAATTACAACTAACTTTGTCCATCCGATTCGAACTTTGTTCTTTGACATGAAGTTCCACCAGAAGTGTGTTTTCATACAAAAACTGTTAATTACAACTAACTTTGTCCGTCCGATTCGAACTTTTTTCTTTGATTTGAAGTTCCACCAGAAGTGTGTTTTCATACAAAAACTGTCTTACTTTGTCCATCCGATTCGAACTTTGTTCTTTGATTTGAAGTTCCACCAGAAGTGTGTTTTCATACAAAAACTGTTAATTACAACTAACTTTGTCCATCCGATTCGAACTTTGTTCTTTGATTTGAAGGTCCACCAGAAGTGTGTTTTCATACAAAAACTGTTAATTAGAACTAACTTTGTTCATCCGATTCGAACTTTGTTCGTTGATACGAAGTTCCACCAGAAGTGTGTTTTCATACAAAAACTGTTAATTACAACTACCTTTGTCCATCCGATTCGAACTTTGTTCTTTGATTCACAGTTGCACCAGAAGTGTGTTTTCATACAAAAACTGTTAATTACAACTAACTTTGTCCGTCCGATTCGAACTTCGTTCTTTGATATGAAGTTCCACCAGAAGTGTGTTTTCATACAAAAACTGTTAATTACAACTAACTTTGTCCATCCGATTCGAACTTTGTTCTTTGATATGAAGTTCCACCAGAAGTGTGTTTTCATACAAAAACTGTTAATTACAACTAACTTTGTCCATCCGATTCGAACTTTGTACTTTGATATGAAGTTGCACCAGAAGTGAATTTTCATACAAAAACTGTTAATTACAACTAACTTTGTCCATCCGATTCGAACTTTGTACTTTGATATGAAGTTCCACCAGAAGTGTGTTTTCATACAAAAACTGTTAATTACAACTAACTTTGTCCATCCGATTCGAACTTTGTTCTTTGATATGAAGGTCCACCAGAAGTGTGTTTTCATACAAAAACTGTTAATTACAACTAACTTTGTCCATCCAAAACGAACTATGTACTTTGATATGAAGTTCTACCAGAAGTGAGTTTTCATACAAAAACTGTTAATTACAACTAACTTTGTCCATCCGATTCGAACTTTGTTCTTTGATTTGAAGTTCCACCAGAAGTGTGTTTTCATAAAAAAACTGTTAATTACAACTTACTTTGTCCGTCCAAAACGAACTTTGTACTTTGATTTGAAGTTCCACCAGAAGTGTGTTTTCATACAAAAACTGTTAATTACAACTAACTTTGTCCATCCGATTCGAACTTTGTACTTTGATATGAAGTTCTACCAGAAGTGTGTTTTCATACAAAAACTGTTAATTACAACTAACTTTGTCCATCCGATTCGAACTTTGTTCTTTGATTCGCAGTTGCACCAAAAGTGTGTTTTCATACAAAAACTGTTAATTACAACTAACTTTGTCCATCCGATTCGAACTTTGTTCTTTGATTTGAAGTTCCACCAGAAGTGTGTTTTCATACAAAAACTGTTAATTACAACTAACTTTGTCCATCCGATTCGAACTTTGTACTTTGATATGAAGTTCTACCAGAAGTGTGTTTTCATACAAAAACTGTTAATTACAACTAACTTTGTCCGTCCGATTCGAACTTTGTTCTTTGATATGAAGGTCCACCAGAAGTGTGTTTTCATACAAAAACTGTTAATTACAACTAACTTTGTCCATCCAAAACGAACTTTGTACTTTGATATGAAGTTCTACCAGAAGTGAGTTTTCATACAAAAACTGTTAATTACAACTAACTTTGTCCATCCGATTCGAACTTTGTTCTTTGATTTGCAGTTGCACCAGAAGTGTGTTTTCATACAAAAACTGTTAATTACAACTAACTTTGTCCATCCGATTCGAACTTTGTTCTTTGATTTGAAGTTCCACCAGAAGTGAGTTTTCATACAAAAACTGTTAATTACAACTAACTTTGTCCATCCGATTCGAACTTTGTACTTTGATATGAAGTTCTACCAGAAGTGTGTTTTCATACAAAAACTGTTAATTACAACTAACTTTGTCCATCCGATTCGAACTTTGTACTTTGATATGAAGTTGCACCAGAAGTGAATTTTCATACAAAAACTGTTAATTACAACTAACTTTGTCCATCCGATTCGAACTTTGTACTTTGATATGAAGTTGCACCAGAAGTGTGTTTTCATACAAAAACTGTTAATTACAACTAACTTTGTCCATCCAAAACGAACTTTGTACTTTGATTTGAAGTTCTACCAGAAGTGAGTTTTCATACAAAAACTGTTAATTACAACTAACTTTGTCCATCCGATTCGAACTTTGTTCTTTGATTTGAAGTTCCACCAGAAGTGAGTTTTCATACAAAAACTGTTAATTACAACTAACTTTGTCCATCCGATTCGAACTTTGTACTTTGTTATGAAGTTCTACCAGAAGTGTGTTTTTATACAAAAACCGTTAATTACAACTAACTTTGTCCGTCCGATTCGAACTTTGTTCTTTGATTTGAAGTTCCACCAGAAGTGTGTTTTCATACAAAATCTGTTAATTACAACTAACTTTGTCCGTCCGATTCGAACTTCGTTCTTTGATATGAAGTTCCACCAGAAGTGTGTTTTCATACAAAAACTGTTAATTACAACTAACTTTGTCCATCCGATTCGAACTTTGTTCTTTGATATGAAGTTCCACCAGAAGTGTGTTTTCATACAAAAACTGTTAATTACAACTAACTTTGTCCATCCGATTCGAACTTTGTTCTTTGTTATGAAGTTCCACCAGAAGTGAGTTTTCATACAAAAACTGTTAATTATAACTAACTTTGTCCATCCGATTCGAACTTTGTACTTTGATATGAAGTTGCACCAGAAGTGTGTTTTCATACAAAAACTGTTAATTACAACTAACTTTGTCCATCCAAAACGAACTTTGTACTTTGATTTGAAGTTCTACCAGAAGTGAGTTTTCATACAAAAACTGTTAATTACAACTAACTTTGTCCATCCGATTCGAACTTTGTTCTTTGATTTGCAGTTGCACCAGAAGTGTGTTTTCATACAAAAACTGTTAATTACAACTAACTTTGTCCATCCGATTCGAACTTTGTTCTTTGATTTGAAGTTCCACCAGAAGTGAGTTTTCATACAAAAACTGTTAATTACAACTAACTTTGTCCATCCGATTCGAACTTTGTTCTTTGATTTGAAGTTCCACCAGAAGTGAGTTTTCATACAAAAACTGTTAATTACAACTAACTTTGTCCATCCGATTCGAACTTTGTACTTTGTTATGAAGTTCTACCAGAAGTGTGTTTTCATACAAAAACCGTTAATTACAACTAACTTTGTCCGTCCGATTCGAACTTTGTTCTTTGATTTGAAGTTCCACCAGAAGTGTGTTTTCATACAAAAACTGTTAATTACAACTAACTTTGTCCGTCCGATTCGAACTTCGTTCTTTGATATGAAGTTCCACCAGAAGTGTGTTTTCATACAAAAACTGTTAATTACAACTAACTTTGTCCATCCGATTCGAACTTTGTTCTTTGATATGAAGTTCCACCAGAAGTGTGTTTTCATACAAAAACTGTTAATTACAACTAACTTTGTCCATCCGATTCGAACTTTGTTCTTTGATATGAAGTTCCACCAGAAGTGTGTTTTCATACAAAAACTGTTAATTACAACTCACTTTGTCCATCCGATTCGAACTTTGTTCTTTGATATGAAGTTGCACCAGAAGTGAATTTTCATACAAAAACTGTTAATTACAACTAACTTTGTCCATCCGATTCGAACTTTGTACTTTGATATGAAGTTTCACCAGAAGTGTGTTTTCATACAAAAACTGTTAATTACAACTAACTTTGTCCATCCGATTCGAACTTTGTACTTTGATATGAAATTGCACCAGAAGTGAGTTTTGATACAAAAACTGTTAATTACAACTAACTTTGTCCATCCGATTCGAACTTTGTTCTTTGATATGAAGTTGCACCAGAAGTGAGTTTTCATACAAAAACTGTTAATTACAACTAATTTTGTCCGTCCGATTCGAACTTTGTTCTTTGATTCGCAGTTGCACCAGAAGTGTGTTTTCATACAAAAACTGTTAATTACAACTAACTTTGTCCATCCGATTCGAACTTTGTTCTTTGATTTGAAGTTCCACCAGAAGTGAGTTTTCATACAAAAACTGTTAATTACAACTAACTTTGTCTGTCCGATTCGAACTTTGTTCTTTGATTCGCAGTTGCACCAGAAGTGTGTTTTCATACAAAAACTGTTAATTACAACTAACTTTGTCCATCCGATTCGAACTTTGTTCTTTGATTTGAAGTTCCACTAGAAGTGAGTTTTCATACCAAAACTGTTAACTACAACTAACTTTGTCCATCCGATTCGAACTTTGTTCTTTCATATGAATTTCCACCAGAAGTGTGTTTTCATACAAAAACTGTTAATTACAACTTACTTTGTCCGTCCGATTCGAACTTTGTACTTTGATATGAAGTTCTACCAGAAGTGAGTTTTCATACAAAAACTGTTAATTACAACTAACTTTGTCCATCCAAAACGAACTTTGTACTTTGATATGAAGTTCTACCAGAAGTGAGTTTTCATACAAAAACTGTTAATTACAACTAACTTTGTCCATTCGATTCGAACTTTGTTCTTTAATATGAAATTGCACCAGAAGTGAGTTTTCATACAAAAACTGTTAATTACAACTAACTTTGTCCATCCGATTCGAACTTTGTACTTTGATATGAAGTTGCACCAGAAGTGAGTTTTCATACAAAAACTGTTAATTACAACTAACTTTGTCCATCCGATTCGAACTTTGTTCTTTAATATGAAATTGCACCAGAAGTGAGTTTTGATACAAAAACTGTTAATTACAACTAACTTTGTCCATCCGATTCGAACTTTGTTTTTTGATATGAAGTTGCACCAGAAGTGAGTTTTCATACAAAAACTGTTAATTACAACTAACTTTGTCCATCCGATTCGAACTTTGTTCTTTGATTCACAGTTGCACCAGAAGTGTGTTTTCATACAAAAACTGTTAATTACAACTAACTTTGTCCATTCGATTCGAACTTTGTACTTTGATATGAAGTTCCACCAGAAGTGTGTTTTCATACAAAAACTGTTAATTACAACTAACTTTGTCCGTCCGATTCGAACTTTGTTCTTTGATTCGCAGTTGCACCAGAAGTGTGTTTTCATACAAAAACTGTTAATTACAACTAACTTTGTCCATCCGATTCGAACTTTGTTCTTTGATTTGAAGTTCCACCAGAAGTGAGTTTTCATACAAAAACTGTTAATTACAACTCACTTTGTCCATTCGATTCGAACTTTGTTCTTTGATTTGAAGTTCCACCAGAAGTGTGTTTTCATACAAAAACTGTTAATTACAACTAACTTTGTCCATCCAAAACGAACTTTGTACTTTGATATGAAGTTCTACCAGAAGTGAGTTTTCATACAAAAACTGTTAATTACAACTAACTTTGTCCATTCGATTCGAACTTTGTTCTTTAATATGAAATTGCACCAGAAGTGAGTTTTCATACAAAAACTGTTAATTACAACTAACTTTGTCCATCCGATTCGAACTTTGTTCTTTGATTTGAAGTTCCACCAGAAGTGTGTTTTCATACAAAAACTGTTAATTACAACTCACTTTGTCCATTCGATTCGAACTTTGTTCTTTGATTTGAAGTTCCACCAGAAGTGTGTTTTCATACAAAAACTGTTAATTACAACTAACTTTGTCCATCCAAAACGAACTTTGTACTTTGATATGAAGTTCTACCAGAAGTGAGTTTTCATACAAAAACTGTTAATTACAACTAACTTTGTCCATTCGATTCGAACTTTGTTCTTTAATATGAAATTGCACCAGAAGTGAGTTTTCATACAAAAACTGTTAATTACAACTAACTTTGTCCATCCGATTCGAACTTTGTTCTTTGATTTGAAGTTCCACCAGAAGTGTGTTTTCATACAAAAACTGTTAATTACAACTAACTTTGTCCATCCGATTCGAACTTTGTTCTTTAATATGAAATTGCACCAGAAGTGAGTTTTCATACAAAAACTGTTAATTACAACTAACTTTGTCCATCCGATTCGAACTTTGTTCTTTGATTTGAAGTTCCACCAGAAGTGAGTTTTCATACAAAAACTGTTAATTACAACTCACTTTGTCCATTCGATTCGAACTTTGTTCTTTGATTTGAAGTTCCACCAGAAGTGTGTTTTCATACAAAAACTGTTAATTACAACTAACTTTGTCCATCCAAAACGAACTTTGTACTTTGATATGAAGTTCTACCAGAAGTGAGTTTTCATACAAAAACTGTTAATTACAACTAACTTTGTCCATTCGATTCGAACTTTGTTCTTTAATATGAAATTGCACCAGAAGTGAGTTTTCATACAAAAACTGTTAATTACAACTCACTTTGTCCATCCGATTCGAACTTTGTTCTTTGATTTGAAGTTCCACCAGAAGTGTGTTTTCATACAAAAACTGTTAATTACAACTAACTTTGTCCATCCGATTCGAACTTTGTTCTTTAATATGAAATTGCACCAGAAGTGAGTTTTCATACAAAAACTGTTAATTACAACTAACTTTGTCCATCCGATTCGAACTTTGTTCTTTGATTTGAAGTTCCACCAGAAGTGAGTTTTCATACAAAAACTGTTAATTACAACTCACTTTGTCCATTCGATTCGAACTTTGTTCTTTGATTTGAAGTTCCACCAGAAGTGTGTTTTCATACAAAAACTGTTAATTACAACTAACTTTGTCCATCCAAAACGAACTTTGTACTTTGATATGAAGTTCTACCAGAAGTGAGTTTTCATACAAAAACTGTTAATTACAACTAACTTTGTCCATTCGATTCGAACTTTGTTCTTTAATATGAAATTGCACCAGAAGTGAGTTTTCATACAAAAACTGTTAATTACAACTAACTTTGTCCATCCGATTCGAACTTTGTTCTTTGATTTGAAGTTCCACCAGAAGTGTGTTTTCATACAAAAACTGTTAATTACAACTAACTTTGTCCATCCGATTCGAACTTTGTTCTTTAATATGAAATTGCACCAGAAGTGAGTTTTGATACAAAAACTGTTAATTACAACTAACTTTGTCCATCCGATTCGAACTTTGTTTTTTGATATGAAGTTGCACCAGAAGTGAGTTTTCATACAAAAACTGTTAATTACAACTAACTTTGTCCATCCGATTCGAACTTTGTTCTTTGATTCACAGTTGCACCAGAAGTGTGTTTTCATACAAAAACTGTTAATTACAACTAACTTTGTCCATTCGATTCGAACTTTGTACTTTGATATGAAGTTCCACCAGAAGTGTGTTTTCATACAAAAACTGTTAATTACAACTAACTTTGTCCGTCCGATTCGAACTTTGTTCTTTGATTCGCAGTTGCACCAGAAGTGTGTTTTCATACAAAAACTGTTAATTACAACTAACTTTGTCCATCCGATTCGAACTTTGTTCTTTGATTTGAAGTTCCACCAGAAGTGAGTTTTCATACAAAAACTGTTAATTACAACTCACTTTGTCCATTCGATTCGAACTTTGTACTTTGATATGAAGTTCCACCAGAAGTGTGTTTTCATACAAAAACTGTTAATTACAACTTACTTTGTCCGTCCGATTCGAACTTTGTACTTTGATATGAAGTTCTACCAGAAGTGAGTTTTCATACAAAAACTGTTAATTACAACTAACTTTGTCCATCCAAAACGAACTTTGTACTTTGATATGAAGTTCCACCAGAAGTGAGTTTTCATACAAAAACTGTTAATTACAACTAACTTTGTCCATCCGATACGAACTTTGTTCTTTAATATGAAATTGCACCAGAAGTGAGTTTTCATACAAAAACTGTTAATTACAACTAACTTTGTCCATCCGATTCGAACTTTGTTCTTTAATATGAAATTGCACCAGAAGTGAGTTTTGATACAAAAACTGTTAATTACAACTAACTTTGTCCATCCGATTCGAACTTTGTTCTTTGATATGAAGTTGCACCAGAAGTGAGTTTTCATACAAAAACTGTTAATTACAACTAACTTTGTCCATCCGATTCGAACTTTGTTCTTTGATTCGCAGTTGCACCAGAAGTGTGTTTTCATACAAAAACTGTTAATTACAACTAACTTTGTCCATCCGATTCGAACTTTGTTATTTGATTTGAAGTTCCACCAGAAGTGTGTTTTCATACAAAAACTGTTAATTACAACTTACTTTGTCCGTCCGATTCGAACTTTGTACTTTGATATGAAGTTCTACCAGAAGTGAGTTTTCATACAAAAACTGTTAATTACAACTAACTTTGTCCATCCAAAACGAACTTTGTACTTTGATATGAAGTTCCACCAGAAGTGAGTTTTCATACAAAAACTGTTAATTACAACTAACTTTGTCCATCCGATACGAACTTTGTTTTTTTTTTTTTTTTTTTTTTGTTTCGTTAGAACGGCCTGGCCGTATCGACAATACGAACTTTGTTCTTTAATATGAAATTGCACCAGAAGTGAGTTTTCATACAAAAACTGTTAATTACAACTAACTTTGTCCATCCGATTCGAACTTTGTTCTTTAATATGAAATTGCACCAGAAGTGAGTTTTCATACAAAAACTGTTAATTACAACTAACTTTGTCCATCCGATTCGAACTTTGTTCTTTGATATGAAGTTGCACCAGAAGTGTGTTTTCATACAAAAACTGTTAATTACAACTAACTTTGTCCATCCGATTCGAACTTTGTTCTTTGATTTGCAGTTGCACCAGAAGTGTGTTTTCATACAAAAACTGTTAATTACAACTAACTTTGTCCATCCGATTCGAACTTTGTACTTTGATTTGCAGTTGAACCAGAAGTGTGTTTTCATACAAAAACTGTTAATTACAACTAACTTTGTCCATCCGATTCGAACTTTGTTCTTTAATATGAAATTGCACCAGAAGTGAGTTTTCATACAAAAACTGTTAATTACAACTAACTTTGTCCATCCGATTCGAACTTTGTTCTTTGATTTGCAGTTGCACCAGAAGTGTGTTTTCATACAAAAACTGTTAATTACAACTAACTTTGTCCATCCGATTCGAACTTTGTTCTTTGATTTGCAGTTGCACCAGAAGTGTGTTTTCATACAAAAACTGTTAATTACAACTAACTTTGTCCATCCGATTCGAACTTTGTACTTTGATATGAAGTTCTACCAGAAGTGTGTTTTCATACAAAAACTGTTAATTACAACTAACTTTGTCCATCCGATTCGAACTTTGTTCTTTGATTTGAAGTTCCACCAGAAGTGAGTTTTCATACAAAAACTGTTAATTACAACTAACTTTGTCCATCCGATTCGAACTTTGTTCTTTGATTTGAAGTTCCACCAGAAGTGAGTTTTCATACAAAAACTGTTAATTACAACTAACTTTGTCCATCCGATTCGAACTTTGTTCTTTGATATGAAGTTGCACCAGAAGTGTGTTTTCATACAAAAACTGTTAATTACAACTAACTTTGTCCATCCGATTTGAACTTTGTTCTTTAATATGAAATTGCACCAGAAGTGAGTTTTCATACAAAAACTGTTAATTACAACTAACTTTGTCCATCCGATTCGAACTTTGTTCTTTAATATGAAATTGCACCAGAAGTGAGTTTTCATACAAAAACTGTTAATTACAACTAACTTTGTCCATCCGATTCGAACTTTGTTCTTTAATATGAAATTGCACCAGAAGTGAGTTTTCATACAAAAACTGTTAATTACAACTAACTTTGTCCATCCGATTCGAACTTTGTTCTTTGATATGAAGTTGCACCAGAAGTGAGTTTTCATACAAAAACTGTTAATTACAACTAACTTTGTCCATCCGATTCGAACTTTGTACTTTGATATGAAGTTCTACCAGAAGTGTGTTTTCATACAAAAACTGTTAATTACAACTAACTTTGTCCGTCCGATTCGAACTTTGTACTTTGATTTGCAGTTGAACCAGAAGTGAGTTTTCATACAAAAACTGTTAATTACAACTAACTTTGTCCATCCGATTCGAACTTTGTTCTTTGATATGAAGTTGCACCAGAAGTGTGTTTTCATACAAAAACTGTTAATTACAACTAACTTTGTCCATCCAAAACGAACTTTGTACTTTGATATGAAGTTCTACCAGAAGTGAGTTTTTATACAAAAACTGTTAATTACAACTAACTTTGTCCATCCGATTCGAACTTTGTACTTTGATTTGCAGTTGCACCAGAAGTGTGTTTTCATACAAAAACTGTTAATTACAACTAACTTTGTCCATCCGATTCGAACTTTGTACTTTGATTTGCAGTTGAACCAGAAGTGAGTTTTCATACAAAAACTGTTAATTACAACTAACTTTGTCCATCCGATTCGAACTTTGTACTTTGATATGAAGTTCCACCAGAAGTGTGTTTTCATACAAAAACTGTTAATTACAACTAACTTTGTCCATCCGATTCGAACTTTGTACTTTGATATGAAGTTGCACCAGAAGTGAGTTTTTATACAAAAACTGTTAATTACAACTAACTTTGTCCATCCGATTCGAACTTTGTTCTTTAATATGAAATTGCACCAGAAGTGAGTTTTCATACAAAAACTGTTAATTACAACTAACTTTGTCCATCCGATTCGAACTTTGTTCTTTAATATGAAATTGCACCAGAAGTGAGTTTTCATACAAAAACTGTTAATTACAACTAACTTTGTCCATCCGATTCGAACTTTGTTCTTTGATATGAAGTTGCACCAGAAGTGAGTTTTCATACAAAAACTGTTAATTACAACTAACTTTGTCCATCCGATTCGAACTTTGTACTTTGATATGAAGTTCTACCAGAAGTGTGTTTTCATACAAAAACTGTTAATTACAACTAACTTTGTCCGTCCGATTCGAACTTTGTACTTTGATTTGCAGTTGAACCAGAAGTGAGTTTTCATACAAAAACTGTTAATTACAACTAACTTTGTCCATCCGATTCGAACTTTGTTCTTTAATATGAAATTGCACCAGAAGTGAGTTTTCATACAAAAACTGTTAATTACAACTAACTTTGTCCATCCGATTCGAACTTTGTTCTTTGATTTGAAGTTCCACCAGAAGTGAGTTTTCATACAAAAACTGTTAATTACAACTAACTTTGTCCATCCGATTCGAACTTTGTTCTTTGATATGAAGTTGCACCAGAAGTGTGTTTTCATACAAAAACTGTTAATTACAACTAACTTTGTCCATCCGATTCGAACTTTGTTCTTTGATTTGAAGTTCCACCAGAAGTGAGTTTTCATACAAAAACTGTTAATTACAACTAACTTTGTCCATCCGATTCGAACTTTGTTCTTTGATATGAAGTTGCACCAGAAGTGTGTTTTCATACAAAAACTGTTAATTACAACTAACTTTGTCCATCCGATTTGAACTTTGTTCTTTAATATGAAATTGCACCAGAAGTGAGTTTTCATACAAAAACTGTTAATTACAACTAACTTTGTCCATCCGATTCGAACTTTGTTCTTTAATATGAAATTGCACCAGAAGTGAGTTTTCATACAAAAACTGTTAATTACAACTAACTTTGTCCATCCGATTCGAACTTTGTTCTTTGATTCGCAGTTGCACCAGAAGTGTGTTTTCATACAAAAACTGTTAATTACAACTAACTTTGTCCATCCGATTCGAACTTTGTTCTTTGATATGAAGTTGCACCAGAAGTGTGTTTTCATACAAAAACTGTTAATTACAACTAACTTTGTCCATCCGATTCGAACTTTGTTCTTTAATATGAAATTGCACCAGAAGTGAGTTTTCATACAAAAACTGTTAATTACAACTAACTTTGTCCATCCGATTCGAACTTTGTTCTTTGATATGAAGTTGCACCAGAAGTGAGTTTTCATACAAAAACTGTTAATTACAACTAACTTTGTCCATCCGATTCGAACTTTGTACTTTGATATGAAGTTCTACCAGAAGTGTGTTTTCATACAAAAACTGTTAATTACAACTAACTTTGTCCGTCCGATTCGAACTTTGTACTTTGATTTGCAGTTGAACCAGAAGTGAGTTTTCATACAAAAACTGTTAATTACAACTAACTTTGTCCATCCGATTCGAACTTTGTTCTTTAATATGAAATTGCACCAGAAGTGAGTTTTCATACAAAAACTGTTAATTACAACTAACTTTGTCCATCCGATTCGAACTTTGTTCTTTGATTTGAAGTTCCACCAGAAGTGAGTTTTCATACAAAAACTGTTAATTACAACTAACTTTGTCCATCCGATTCGAACTTTGTTCTTTGATATGAAGTTGCACCAGAAGTGTGTTTTCATACAAAAACTGTTAATTACAACTAACTTTGTCCATCCGATTCGAACTTTGTTCTTTGATTTGAAGTTCCACCAGAAGTGAGTTTTCATACAAAAACTGTTAATTACAACTAACTTTGTCCATCCGATTCGAACTTTGTTCTTTGATATGAAGTTGCACCAGAAGTGTGTTTTCATACAAAAACTGTTAATTACAACTAACTTTGTCCATCCGATTTGAACTTTGTTCTTTAATATGAAATTGCACCAGAAGTGAGTTTTCATACAAAAACTGTTAATTACAACTAACTTTGTCCATCCGATTCGAACTTTGTTCTTTAATATGAAATTGCACCAGAAGTGAGTTTTCATACAAAAACTGTTAATTACAACTAACTTTGTCCATCCGATTCGAACTTTGTTCTTTGATATGAAGTTCTACCAGAAGTGTGTTTTCATACAAAAACTGTTAATTACAACTAACTTTGTCCGTCCGATTCAAACTTTGTACTTTGATTTGCAGTTGAACCAGAAGTGAGTTTTCATACAAAAACTGTTAATTACAACTAACTTTGTCCATCCGATTCGAACTTTGTTCTTTGATATGAAGTTGCACCAGAAGTGTGTTTTCATACAAAAACTGTTAATTACAACTAACTTTGTCCATCCAAAACGAACTTTGTACTTTGATATGAAGTTCTACCAGAAGTGAGTTTTTATACAAAAACTGTTAATTACAACTAACTTTGTCCATCCGATTCGAACTTTGTACTTTGATTTGCAGTTGCACCAGAAGTGTGTTTTCATACAAAAACTGTTAATTACAACTAACTTTGTCCATCCGATTCGAACTTTGTACTTTGATTTGCAGTTGCACCAGAAGTGTGTTTTCATACAAAAACTGTTAATTACAACTAACTTTGTCCATCCGATTCGAACTTTGTACTTTGATATGAAGTTCCACCAGAAGTGTGTTTTCATACAAAAACTGTTAATTACAACTAACTTTGTCCATCCGATTCGAACTTTGTACTTTGATATGAAGTTGCACCAGAAGTGAGTTTTTATACAAAAACTGTTAATTACAACTAACTTTGTCCATCCGATTCGAACTTTGTACTTTGATATGAAGTTGCACCAGAAGTGAATTTTCATACAAAAACTGTTAATTACAACTAACTTTGTCCATCCAAAACGAACTTTGTACTTTGATATGAAGTTCTACCAGAAGTGAGTTTTCATACAAAAACTGTTAATTACAACTAACTTTGTCCATCCGATTCGAACTTTGTACTTTGATTTGCAGTTGCACCAGAAGTGTGTTTTCATACAAAAACTGTTAATTACAACTAACTTTGTCCATCCGATTCGAACTTTGTACTTTGATATGAAGTTCTACCAGAAGTGTGTTTTCATACAAAAACTGTTAATTACAACTAACTTTGTCCATCCGATTCGAACTTTGTACTTTGATATGAAGTTGCACCAGAAGTGAATTTTCATACAAAAACTGTTAATTACAACTAACTTTGTCCATCCAAAACGAACTTTGTACTTTGATATGAAGTTCTACCAGAAGTGAGTTTTCATACAAAAACTGTTAATTACAACTAACTTTGTCCATCCGATTCGAACTTTGTACTTTGATTTGCAGTTGCACCAGAAGTGTGTTTTCATACAAAAACTGTTAATTACAACTAACTTTGTCCATCCGATTCGAACTTTGTTCTTTGATTTGAAGTTCCACCAGAAGTGAGTTTTCATACAAAAACTGTTAATTACAACTAACTTTGTCCATCCGATTCGAACTTTGTACTTTGATATGAAGTTCTACCAGAAGTGTGTTTTCATACAAAAACTGTTAATTACAACTAACTTTGTCCATCCGATTCGAACTTTGTACTTTGATATGAAGTTGCACCAGAAGTGAATTTTCATACAAAAACTGTTAATTACAACTAACTTTGTCCATCCGATTCGAACTTTGTACTTTGATATGAAGTTGCACCAGAAGTGTGTTTTCATACAAAAACTGTTAATTACAACTAACTTTGTCCATCCAAAACGAACTTTGTACTTTGATTTGAAGTTCTACCAGAAGTGAGTTTTCATACAAAAACTGTTAATTATAACTAACTTTGTCCATCCGATTCGAACTTTGTTCTTTGATTTGCAGTTGCACCAGAAGTGTGTTTTCATACAAAAACTGTTAATTACAACTAACTTTGTCCATCCGATTCGAACTTTGTTCTTTGATTTGAAGTTCCACCAGAAGTGAGTTTTCATACAAAAACTGTTAATTACAACTAACTTTGTCCATTCGATTCGAACTTTGTACTTTGATATGAAGTTCCACCAGAAGTGTGTTTTCATACAAAAACTGTTAATTACAACTAACTTTGTCCGTCCGATTCGAACTTTGTTCTTTGATTCGCAGTTGCACCAGAAGTGAGTTTTCATACAAAAACTGTTAATTACAACTAACTTTGTCCATCCGATTCGAACTTTGTTCTTTGATATGAAGTTGCACCAGAAGTGAGTTTTCATACAAAAACTGTTAATTACAACTAACTTTGTCCATCCGATTCGAACTTTGTACTTTGATACGAAGTTCCACCAGAAGTGTGTTTTCATACAAAAACTGTTAATTACAACTAACTTTGTCCATCCGATTCGAACTTTGTTCTTTGATTTGAAGTTCCACCAGAAGTGTGTTTTCATACAAAAACTGTTAATTACAACTAACTTTGTCCATCCGATTCGAACTTTGTTCTTTGATATGAAGTTCCACCAGAAGTGTGTTTTCATACAAAAACTGTTAATTACAACTAACTTTGTCCATCCGATTCGAACTTTGTACTTTGATATGAAGTTGCACCAGAAGTGAATTTTCATACAAAAACTGTTAATTACAACTAACTTTGTCCATCCGATTCGAACTTTGTACTTTGATATGAAGTTCTACCAGAAGTGTGTTTTCATACAAAAACTGTTAATTACAACTAACTTTGTCCGTCCGATTCGAACTTTGTTCTTTGATATGAAGTTCCACCAGAAGTGTGTTTTCATACAAAAACTGTTAATTACAACTAACTTTGTCCATCCGATTCGAACTTTGTTCTTTGATATGAAGTTCCACCAGAAGTGTGTTTTCATACAAAAACTGTTAATTACAACTAACTTTGTCCATCCGATTCGAACTTTGTACTTTGATATGAAGTTGCACCAGAAGTGAATTTTCATACAAAAACTGTTAATTACAACTAACTTTGTCCATCCGATTCGAACTTTGTACTTTGATATGAAGTTGCACCAGAAGTGTGTTTTCATACAAAAACTGTTAATTACAACTAACTTTGTCCATCCGATTCGAACTTTGTACTTTGATACGAAGTTCCACCAGAAGTGTGTTTTCATACAAAAACTGTTAATTACAACTAACTTTGTCCATCCGATTCGAACTTTGTACTTTGATACGAAGTTCCACCAGAAGTGTGTTTTCATACAAAAACTGTTAATTACAACTTACTTTGTCCGTCCGATTCGAACTTTGTACTTTGATACGAAGTTCCACCAGAAGTGTGTTTTCATACAAAAACTGTTAATTACAACTAACTTTGTCCATCCGATTCGAACTTTGTACTTTGATACGAAGTTCCACCAGAAGTGTGTTTTCATACAAAAACTGTTAATTACAACTAACTTTGTCCATCCGATTCGAACTTTGTACTTTGATAGGAAGTTGCACCAGAAGTGAGTTTTCATACAAAAACTGTTAATTACAACTAACTTTGTCCATCCGATTCGAACTTTGTTCTTTGATTTGCAGTTGCACCAGAAGTGTGTTTTCATACAAAAACTGTTAATTACAACTAACTTTGTCCATCCGATTCGAACTTTGTTCTTTGATTTGAAGTTCCACCAGAAGTGAGTTTTCATACAAAAACTGTTAATTACAACTAACTTTGTCCATCCGATTCGAACTTTGTTCTTTGATTCGCAGTTGCACCAGAAGTGTGTTTTCATACAAAAACTGTTAATTACAACTAACTTTGTCCATCCGATTCGAACTATGTACTTTGATAGGAAGTTGCACCAGAAGTGTGTTTTCATACAAAAACTGTTAATTACAACTAACTTTGTCCATCCGATTCGAACTTTGTTCTTTGATAGGAAGTTGCACCAGAAGTGAGTTTTCATACAAAAACTGTTAATTACAACTAACTTTGTCCATCCGATTCGAACTTTGTACTTTGATACGAAGTTCCACCAGAAGTAAGTTTTCATACAAAAACTGTTAATTACAACTAACTTTGTCCATCCGATTCGAACTTTGTACTTTGATACGAAGTTCCACCAGAAGTGTGTTTTCATACAAAAACTGTTAATTACAACTAACTTTGTCCATCCGATTCGAACTTTGTTCTTTGATTTGCAGTTGCACCAGAAGTGTGTTTTCATACAAAAACTGTTAATTACAACTAACTTTGTCCATCCGATTCGAACTTTGTTCTTTGATATGAAGTTGCACCAGAAGTGAGTTTTCATACAAAAACTGTTAATTACAACTAACTTTGTCCATCCGATTCGAACTTTGTACTTTGATATGAAGTTCTACCAGAAGTGTGTTTTCATACAAAAACTGTTAATTACAACTAACTTTGTCCGTCCGATTCGAACTTTGTACTTTGATTTGCAGTTGCACCAGAAGTGAGTTTTCATACAAAAACTGTTAATTACAACTAACTTTGTCCATCCGATTCGAACTTTGTTCTTTGATAGGAAGTTGCACCAGAAGTGTGTTTTCATACAAAAACTGTTAATTACAACTAACTTTGTCCATCCGATTCGAACTTTGTTCTTTGATATGAAGTTGCACCAGAAGTGTGTTTTCATACAAAAACTGTTAATTACAACTAACTTTGTCCATCCAAAACGAACTTTGTACTTTGATATGAAGTTCTACCAGAAGTGAGTTTTTATACAAAAACTGTTAATTACAACTAACTTTGTCCATCCGATTCGAACTTTGTACTTTGATTTGCAGTTGCACCAGAAGTGAGTTTTCATACAAAAACTGTTAATTACAACTAACTTTGTCCATCCGATTCGAACTTTGTTCTTTGATAGGAAGTTGCACCAGAAGTGTGTTTTCATACAAAAACTGTTAATTACAACTAACTTTGTCCATCCGATTCGAACTTTGTTCTTTGATATGAAGTTGCACCAGAAGTGAGTTTTCATACAAAAACTGTTAATTACAACTAACTTTGTCCATCCGATTCGAACTTTGTACTTTGATATGAAGTTCTACCAGAAGTGTGTTTTCATACAAAAACTGTTAATTACAACTAACTTTGTCCATCCGATTTGAACTTTGTTCTTTAATATGAAATTGCACCAGAAGTGAGTTTTCATACAAAAACTGTTAATTACAACTAACTTTGTCCATCCGATTCGAACTTTGTTCTTTAATATGAAATTGCACCAGAAGTGAGTTTTCATACAAAAACTGTTAATTACAACTAACTTTGTCCATCCGATTCGAACTTTGTTCTTTGATATGAAGTTGCACCAGAAGTGTGTTTTCATACAAAAACTGTTAATTACAACTAACTTTGTCCATCCAAAACGAACTTTGTACTTTGATATGAAGTTCTACCAGAAGTGAGTTTTTATACAAAAACTGTTAATTACAACTAACTTTGTCCATCCGATTCGAACTTTGTACTTTGATTTGCAGTTGCACCAGAAGTGTGTTTTCATACAAAAACTGTTAATTACAACTAACTTTGTCCATCCGATTCGAACTTTGTACTTTGATATGAAGTTCTACCAGAAGTGTGTTTTCATACAAAAACTGTTAATTACAACTAACTTTGTCCATCCGATTCGAACTTTGTACTTTGATATGAAGTTGCACCAGAAGTGAGTTTTTATACAAAAACTGTTAATTACAACTAACTTTGTCCATCCGATTCGAACTTTGTACTTTGATATGAAGTTGCACCAGAAGTGAATTTTCATACAAAAACTGTTAATTACAACTAACTTTGTCCATCCAAAACGAACTTTGTACTTTGATATGAAGTTCTACCAGAAGTGAGTTTTCATACAAAAACTGTTAATTACAACTAACTTTGTCCATCCGATTCGAACTTTGTACTTTGATTTGCAGTTGCACCAGAAGTGTGTTTTCATACAAAAACTGTTAATTACAACTAACTTTGTCCATCCGATTCAAACTTTGTACTTTGATATGAAGTTCTACCAGAAGTGTGTTTTCATACAAAAACTGTTAATTACAACTAACTTTGTCCATCCGATTCGAACTTTGTACTTTGATATGAAGTTGCACCAGAAGTGAATTTTCATACAAAAACTGTTAATTACAACTAACTTTGTCCATCCAAAACGAACTTTGTACTTTGATATGAAGTTCTACCAGAAGTGAGTTTTCATACAAAAACTGTTAATTACAACTAACTTTGTCCATCCGATTCGAACTTTGTACTTTGATTTGCAGTTGCACCAGAAGTGTGTTTTCATACAAAAACTGTTAATTACAACTAACTTTGTCCATCCGATTCGAACTTTGTTCTTTGATTTGAAGTTCCACCAGAAGTGAGTTTTCATACAAAAACTGTTAATTACAACTAACTTTGTCCATCCGATTCGAACTTTGTACTTTGATATGAAGTTCTACCAGAAGTGTGTTTTCATACAAAAACTGTTAATTACAACTAACTTTGTCCATCCGATTCGAACTTTGTACTTTGATATGAAGTTGCACCAGAAGTGAATTTTCATACAAAAACTGTTAATTACAACTAACTTTGTCCATCCGATTCGAACTTTGTACTTTGATATGAAGTTGCACCAGAAGTGTGTTTTCATACAAAAACTGTTAATTACAACTAACTTTGTCCATCCAAAACGAACTTTGTACTTTGATTTGAAGTTCTACCAGAAGTGAGTTTTCATACAAAAACTGTTAATTATAACTAACTTTGTCCATCCGATTCGAACTTTGTTCTTTGATTTGCAGTTGCACCAGAAGTGTGTTTTCATACAAAAACTGTTAATTACAACTAACTTTGTCCATCCGATTCGAACTTTGTTCTTTGATTTGAAGTTCCACCAGAAGTGAGTTTTCATACAAAAACTGTTAATTACAACTAACTTTGTCCATTCGATTCGAACTTTGTACTTTGATATGAAGTTCCACCAGAAGTGTGTTTTCATACAAAAACTGTTAATTACAACTAACTTTGTCCGTCCGATTCGAACTTTGTTCTTTGATTCGCAGTTGCACCAGAAGTGAGTTTTCATACAAAAACTGTTAATTACAACTAACTTTGTCCATCCGATTCGAACTTTGTTCTTTGATATGAAGTTGCACCAGAAGTGAGTTTTCATACAAAAACTGTTAATTACAACTAACTTTGTCCATCCGATTCGAACTTTGTACTTTGATACGAAGTTCCACCAGAAGTGTGTTTTCATACAAAAACTGTTAATTACAACTAACTTTGTCCATCCGATTCGAACTTTGTTCTTTGATTTGAAGTTCCACCAGAAGTGTGTTTTCATACAAAAACTGTTAATTACAACTAACTTTGTCCATCCGATTCGAACTTTGTTCTTTGATATGAAGTTCCACCAGAAGTGTGTTTTCATACAAAAACTGTTAATTACAACTAACTTTGTCCATCCGATTCGAACTTTGTACTTTGATATGAAGTTGCACCAGAAGTGAATTTTCATACAAAAACTGTTAATTACAACTAACTTTGTCCATCCGATTCGAACTTTGTACTTTGATATGAAGTTCTACCAGAAGTGTGTTTTCATACAAAAACTGTTAATTACAACTAACTTTGTCCGTCCGATTCGAACTTTGTTCTTTGATATGAAGTTCCACCAGAAGTGTGTTTTCATACAAAAACTGTTAATTACAACTAACTTTGTCCATCCGATTCGAACTTTGTTCTTTGATATGAAGTTCCACCAGAAGTGTGTTTTCATACAAAAACTGTTAATTACAACTAACTTTGTCCATCCGATTCGAACTTTGTACTTTGATACGAAGTTCCACCAGAAGTGTGTTTTCATACAAAAACTGTTAATTACAACTTACTTTGTCCGTCCGATTCGAACTTTGTACTTTGATACGAAGTTCCACCAGAAGTGTGTTTTCATGCAAAAACTGTTAATTACAACTAACTTTGTCCATCCGATTCGAACTTTGTACTTTGATACGAAGTTCCACCAGAAGTGTGTTTTCATACAAAAACTGTTAATTACAACTAACTTTGTCCATCCGATTCGAACTTTGTACTTTGATAGGAAGTTGCACCAGAAGTGAGTTTTCATACAAAAACTGTTAATTACAACTAACTTTGTCCATTCGATTCGAACTTTGTTCTTTGATTTGCAGTTGCACCAGAAGAATGTTTTCATACAAAAACTGTTAATTACAACTAACTTTGTCCATCCGATTCGAACTATGTACTTTGATAGGAAGTTGCACCAGAAGTGAGTTTTCATACAAAAACTGTTAATTACAACTAACTTTGTCCATCCGATTCGAACTTTGTTCTTTGATAGGAAGTTGCACCAGAAGTGAGTTTTCATACAAAAACTGTTAATTACAACTAACTTTGTCCATCCGATTCGAACTTTGTACTTTGATACGAAGTTCCACCAGAAGTGTGTTTTCATACAAAAACTGTTAATTACAACTAACTTTGTCCATCCGATTCGAACTTTGTACTTTGATACGAAGTTCCACCAGAAGTGTGTTTTCATACAAAAACTGTTAATTACAACTAACTTTGTCCATCCGATTCGAACTTTGTTCTTTGATAGGAAGTTGCACCAGAAGTGAGTTTTCATACAAAAACTGTTAATTACAACTAACTTTGTCCATCCGATTCGAACTTTGTACTTTGATACGAAGTTCCACCAGAAGTGTGTTTTCATACAAAAACTGTTAATTACAACTAACTTTGTCCATCCGATTCGAACTTTGTACTTTGATAGGAAGTTGTACCAGAAGTGAGTTTTCATACAAAAACTGTTAATTACAACTAACTTTGTCCATCCGATTCGAACTTTGTTCTTTGATTTGCAGTTGCACCAGAAGTGTGTTTTCATACAAAAACTGTTAATTACAACTAACTTTGTCCATCCGATTCGAACTTTGTTCTTTGATTTGAAGTTCCACCAGAAGTGTGTTTTCCTACAAAAACTGTTAATTACAACTAACTTTGTCCATCCGATTCGAACTTTGTTCTTTGATTTGAAGGTCCACCAGAAGTGTGTTTTCATACAAAAACTGTTAATTACAACTAACTTTGTCCATCCGATTCGAACTTTGTTCTTTGATTTGAAGTTCCACCAGAAGTGTGTTTTCATACAAAAACTGTTAATTACAACTAACTTTGTCCATCCGATTCGAACTTTGTACTTTGATAGGAAGTTGTACCAGAAGTGAGTTTTCATACAAAAACTGTTAATTACAACTAACTTTGTCCATCCGATTCGAACTTTGTTCTTTGATACGAAGTTCCACCAGAAGTGTGTTTTCATACAAAAACTGTTAATTACAACTAACTTTGTCCATCCGATTCGAACTTTGTACTTTGATAGGAAGTTGCACCAGAAGTGTGTTTTCATACAAAAACTGTTAATTACAACTAACTTTGTCCATCCGATTCGAACTTTGTTCTTTGATTTGAAGTTCCACCAGAAGTGAGTTTTCATACAAAAACTGTTAATTACAACTAACTTTGTCCATCCGATTCGAACTTTGTTCTTTGATTTGAAGTTCCACCAGAAGTGTGTTTTCATACAAAAACTGTTAATTACAACTAACTTTGTCCATCCGATTCGAACTTTGTTCTTTGATTTGAAGTTCCACCAGAAGTGTGTTTTCATACAAAAACTGTTAATTACAACTAACTTTGTCAATCCGATTCGAACTTTGTACTTTGATACGAAGTTCCACCAGAAGTGTGTTTTCATACAAAAACTGTTAATTACAACTAACTTTGTCCATCCGATTCGAACTTTGTTCGTTGATATGAAGTTCCACTAGAAGTGTGTTTTCATACAAAAACTGTTAATAACAACTAACTTTGTCCATCCGATTCGAACTTTGTTCTTTGATTTGAAGTTCCACCAGAAGTGTGTTTTCATACAAAAACTGTTAATTACAACTAACTTTGTCCATCCGATTCGAACTTTGTTCTTTGATTTGAAGTTCCACCAGAAGTGTGTTTTCATACAAAAACTGTTAATTACAACTAACTTTGTCCATCCGATTCGAACTTTGTACTTTGATAGGAAGTTGTACCAGAAGTGAGTTTTCATACAAAAACTGTTAATTACAACTAACTTTGTCCATCCGATTCGAACTTTGTTCTTTGATACGAAGTTCCACCAGAAGTGAGTTTTCATACAAAAACTGTTAATTACAACTAACTTTGTCCATCCGATTCGAACTTTGTTCTTTGATTTGCAGTTGCACCAGAAGTGTGTTTTCATACAAAAACTGTTAATTACAACTAACTTTGTCCATCCGATTCGAACTTTGTTCTTTGATATGAAGTTGCACCAGAAGTGAGTTTTCATACAAAAACTGTTAATTACAACTAACTTTGTCCATCCGATTCGAACTTTGTTCTTTGATTTGAAGTTCCACCAGAAGTGTGTTTTCACACAAAAACTGTTAATTACAACTAACTTTGTCCATCCGATTCGAACTTTGTTCTTTGATTTGAAGTTCCACCAGAAGTGTGTTTTCATACAAAAACTGTTAATTACAACTAACTTTGTCAATCCGATTCGAACTTTGTACTTTGATACGAAGTTCCACCAGAAGTGTGTTTTCATACAAAAACTGTTAATTACAACTAACTTTGTCCATCCGATTCGAACTTTGTTCGTTGATATGAAGTTCCACTAGAAGTGTGTTTTCATACAAAAACTGTTAATAACAACTAACTTTGTCCATCCGATTCGAACTTTGTTCTTTGATTTGAAGTTCCACCAGAAGTGTGTTTTCATACAAAAACTGTTAATTACAACTAACTTTGTCCATCCGATTCGAACTTTGTACTTTGATACGAAGTTCCACCAGAAGTGTGTTTTCATACAAAAACTGTTAATAACAACTAACTTTGTCCATCCGATTCGAACTTTGTTGTTTGATTTGAAGTTCCACCAGATGTGTGTTTTCATACAAAAACTGTTAATTACAACTAACTTTGTCCATCCGATTCGAACTTTGTTCTTTGATTTGAAGTTCCACCAGAAGTGTGTTTTCATACAAAAACTGTTAATTACAACTAACTTTGTCCATCCGATTCGAACTTTGTACTTTGATACGAAGTTCCACCAGAAGTGTGTTTTCATACAAAAACTGTTAATAACAACTAACTTTGTCCATCCGATTCGAACTTTGTTGTTTGATTTGAAGTTCCACCAGATGTGTGTTTTCATACAAAAACTGTTAATTACAACTAACTTTGTCCATCCGATTCGAACTTTGTTCGTTGATATGAAGTTCCACTAGAAGTGTGTTTTCATACAAAAACTGTTAATTACAACTAACTTTGTCCATCCGATTCGAACTTTGTTCTTTGATAGGAAGTTGCACCAGAAGTGAGTTTTCATACAAAAACTGTTAATTACAACTAACTTTGTCCATCCGATTCGAACTTTGTTCTTTGATAGGAAGTTGCACCAGAAGTGAGTTTTCATACAAAAACTGTTAATTACAACTAACTTTGTCCATCCGATTCGAACTTTGTACTTTGATACGAAGTTCCACCAGAAGTGTGTTTTCATACAAAAACTGTTAATTACAACTAACTTTGTCCATCCGATTCGAACTTTGTACTTTGATAGGAAGTTGTACCAGAAGTGAGTTTTCATACAAAAACTGTTAATTACAACTAACTTTGTCCATCCGATTCGAACTTTGTACTTTGATAGGAAGTTGTACCAGAAGTGAGTTTTCATACAAAAACTGTTAATTACAACTAACTTTGTCCATCCGATTCGAACTTTGTTCTTTGATACGAAGTTCCACCAGAAGTGTGTTTTCATACAAAAACTGTTAATTACAACTAACTTTGTCCATCCGATTCGAACTTTGTACTTTGATAGGAAGTTGTACCAGAAGTGTGTTTTCATACAAAAACTGTTAATTACAACTAACTTTGTCCATCCGATTCGAACTTTGTTCTTTGATAGGAAGTTGCACCAGAAGTGAGTTTTCATACAAAAACTGTTAATTACAACTAACTTTGTCCATCCGATTCGAACTTTGTACTTTGATACGAAGTTCCACCAGAAGTGTGTTTTCATACAAAAACTGTTAATTACAACTAACTTTGTCCATCCGATTCGAACTTTGTACTTTGATAGGAAGTTGTACCAGAAGTGAGTTTTCATACAAAAACTGTTAATTACAACTAACTTTGTCCATCCGATTCGAACTTTGTTCTTTGATTTGCAGTTGCACCAGAAGTGTGTTTTCATACAAAAACTGTTAATTACAACTAACTTTGTCCATCCGATTCGAACTTTGTTCTTTGATTTGAAGTTCCACCAGAAGTGTGTTTTCATACAAAAACTGTTAATTACAACTAACTTTGTCCATCCGATTCGAACTTTGTACTTTGATAGGAAGTTGTACCAGAAGTGAGTTTTCATACAAAAACTGTTAATTACAACTAACTTTGTCCATCCGATTCGAACTTTGTTCTTTGATACGAAGTTCCACCAGAAGTGTGTTTTCATACAAAAACTGTTAATTACAACTAACTTTGTCCATCCGATTCGAACTTTGTACTTTGATAGGAAGTTGCACCAGAAGTGAGTTTTCATACAAAAACTGTTAATTACAACTAACTTTGTCCATCCGATTCGAACTTTGTTCTTTGATTTGCAGTTGCACCAGAAGTGTGTTTTCATACAAAAACTGTTAATTACAACTAACTTTGTCCATCCGATTCGAACTTTGTTCTTTGATTTGAAGTTCCACCAGAAGTGAGTTTTCATACAAAAACTGTTAATTACAACTAACTTTGTCCATCCGATTCGAACTTTGTTCTTTGATTTGAAGTTCCACCAGAAGTGTGTTTTCATACAAAAACTGTTAATTACAACTAACTTTGTCCATCCGATTCGAACTTTGTTCTTTGATTTGAAGTTCCACCAGAAGTGTGTTTTCATACAAAAACTGTTAATTACAACTAACTTTGTCAATCCGATTCGAACTTTGTACTTTGATACGAAGTTCCACCAGAAGTGTGTTTTCATACAAAAACTGTTAATTACAACTAACTTTGTCCATCCGATTCGAACTTTGTTCGTTGATATGAAGTTCCACTAGAAGTGTGTTTTCATACAAAAACTGTTAATAACAACTAACTTTGTCCATCCGATTCGAACTTTGTTCTTTGATTTGAAGTTCCACCAGAAGTGTGTTTTCATACAAAAACTGTTAATTACAACTAACTTTGTCCATCCGATTCGAACTTTGTACTTTGATACGAAGTTCCACCAGAAGTGTGTTTTCATACAAAAACTGTTAATAACAACTAACTTTGTCCATCCGATTCGAACTTTGTTGTTTGATTTGAAGTTCCACCAGATGTGTGTTTTCATACAAAAACTGTTAATTACAACTAACTTTGTCCATCCGATTCGAACTTTGTTCTTTGATATGAAGTTCCACCAGATGTGTGTTTTCATACAAAAACTGTTAATTACAACTAACTTTGTCCATCCGATTCGAACTTTGTACTTTGATACGAAGTTCCACCAGAAGTGTGTTTTCATACAAAAACTGTTAATTACAACTAACTTTGTCCATCCGATTCGAACTTTGTTCGTTGATATGAAGTTCCACTAGAAGTGTGTTTTCATACAAAAACTGTTAATTACAACTAACTTTGTCCATCCGATTCGAACTTTGTTCTTTGATTTGAAGTTCCACCAGAAGTGTGTTTTCATACAAAAACTGTTAATTACAACTAACTTTGTCCATCCGATTCGAACTTTGTACTTTGATACGAAGTTCCACCAGAAGTGTGTTTTCATACAAAAACTGTTAATAACAACTAACTTTGTCCATCCGATTCGAACTTTGTTGTTTGATTTGAAGTTCCACCAGATGTGTGTTTTCATACAAAAACTGTTAATTACAACTAACTTTGTCCATCCGATTCGAACTTTGTTCGTTGATATGAAGTTCCACTAGAAGTGTGTTTTCATACAAAAACTGTTAATTACAACTAACTTTGTCCATCCGATTCGAACTTTGTTCTTTGATTTGAAGTTCCACTAGAAGTGTGTTTTTATACAAAAACTGTTAATTACAACTAACTTTGTCCTTCCGATTCGAACTTTGTTCTTTGATATGAAGTTCCACCAGATGTGTGTTTTCATACAAAAACTGTTAATTACAACTAACTTTGTCCATCCGATTCGAACTTTGTTCTTTGATTTGAAGTTCCACCAGAAGTGTGTTTTCATACAAAAACTGTTAATTACAACTAACTTTGTCCATCCGATTCGAACTTTGTTCTTTGATATGAAGTTCCACCAGAAGTGTGTTTTCATACAAAAACTGTTAATTACAACTAACTTTGTCCATCCGATTCGAACTTTGTTCGTTGATATGAAGTTCCACTAGAAGTGTGTTTTCATACAAAAACTGTTAATAACAACTAACTTTGTCCATCCGATTCGAACTTTGTTCTTTGATTTGAAGTTCCACCAGAAGTGTGTTTTCATACAAAAACTGTTAATTACAACTAACTTTGTCCATCCGATTCGAACTTTGTTCTTTGATATGAAGTTCCACCAGAAGTGTGTTTTCATACAAAAACTGTTAATTACAACTAACTTTGTCCATCCGATTCGAACTTTGTACTTTGATACGAAGTTCCACCAGAAGTGTGTTTTCATACAAAAACTGTTAATAACAACTAACTTTGTCCTTCCGATTCGAACTTTGTTCTTTGATATGAAGTTCCACCAGATGTGTGTTTTCATACAAAAACTGTTAATTACAACTAACTTTGTCCATCCGATTCGAACTTTGTTCTTTGATTTGAAGTTCCACCAGAAGTGTGTTTTCATACAAAAACTGTTAATTACAACTAACTTTGTCCATCCGATTCGAACTTTGTTCTTTGATATGAAGTTCCACCAGAAGTGTGTTTTCATACAAAAACTGTTAATTACAACTAACTTTGTCCATCCGATTCGAACTTTGTTCTTTGATTTGAAGTTCCACTAGAAGTGTGTTTTTATACAAAAACTGTTAATTACAACTAACTTTGTCCTTCCGATTCGAACTTTGTTCTTTGATTTGAAGTTCCACTAGAAGTGTGTTTTCATACAAAAACTGTTAATTACAACTAACTTTGTCCGTCCGATTCGAACTTTGTACTTTGATATGAAGTTCCACCAGAAGTGTGTTTTCATACAAAAACTGTTAATTACAACTAACTTTGTCCATCCAAAACGAACTTTGTACTTTGATATGAAGTTCTACCAGAAGTGTGTTTTCATACAAAAACTGTTAATAACAACTAACTTTGTCCATCCGATTCGAACTTTGTTCTTTGATATGAAGTTCCACCAGAAGTGTGTTTTCATACAAAAACTGTTAATTACAACTAAATTTGTCCATCCGATTCGAACTTTGTACTTTGATACGAAGTTCCACCAGAAGTGTGTTTTCATACAAAAACTGTTAATAACAACTAACTTTGTCCTTCCGATTCGAACTTTGTTCTTTGATATGAAGTTCCACCAGATGTGTGTTTTCATACAAAAACTGTTAATTACAACTAACTTTGTCCATCCGATTCGAACTTTGTTCTTTGATTTGAAGTTCCACCAGAAGTGTGTTTTCATACAAAAACTGTTAATAACAACTAACTTTGTCCATCCGATTCGAACTTTGTTCTTTGATATGAAGTTCCACCAGAAGTGTGTTTTCATACAAAAACTGTTAATTACAACTAACTTTGTCCATCCGATTCGAACTTTGTTCTTTGATTTGAAGTTCCACTAGAAGTGTGTTTTCATACAAAAACTGTTAATTACAACTAACTTTGTCCATCCGATTCGAACTTTGTACTTTGATATGAAGTTCCACCAGAAGTGTGTTTTCATACAAAAACTGTTAATTACAACTAACTTTGTCCATCCAAAACGAACTTTGTACTTTAATTTGAAGTTCTACCAGAAGTGAGTTTTCATACAAAAACTGTTAATTACAACTAACTTTGTCCATCCGATTCGAACTTTGTTCTTTGATTTGAAGTTCCACTAGAAGTGTGTTTTTATACAAAAATTGTTAATTACAACTAACTTTGTCCTTCCGATTCGAACTTTGTTCTTTGATATGAAGTTCCACCAGATGTGTGTTTTCATACAAAAACTGTTAATTACAACTAACTTTGTCCATCCGATTCGAACTTTGTTCTTTGATATGAAGTTCCACCAGAAGTGTGTTTTCATACAAAAACTGTTAATTACAACTAAATTTGTCCATCCGATTCGAACTTTGTACTTTGATACGAAGTTCCACCAGAAGTGTGTTTTCATACAAAAACTGTTAATAACAACTAACTTTGTCCATCCGATTCGAACTTTGTTGTTTGATTTGAAGTTCCACCAGATGTGTGTTTTCATACAAAAACTGTTAATTACAACTAACTTTGTCCATCCGATTCGAACTTTGTACTTTGATTTGAAGTTCCACCAGAAGTGAGTTTTCATACAAAAACTGTTAATTACAACTAACTTTGTCCATCCGATTCGAACTTTGTACTTTGATATGAAGTTCTACCAGAAGTGTGTTTTCATACAAAAACTGTTAATTACAACTAACTTTGTCCATCCGATTCGAACTTTGTACTTTGATACGAAGTTCCACCAGAAGTGTGTTTTCATACAAAAACTATTAATTACAACTAACTTTGTCCATCCGATTCGAATTTTGTTCTTTGATTTGAAGTTCCACTAGAAGTGTGTTTTTATACAAAAACTGTTAATTACAACTAACTTTGTCCTTCCGATTCGAACTTTGTTCTTTGATATGAAGTTCCACCAGATGTGTGTTTTCATACAAAAACTGTTAATTACAACTAACTTTGTCCATCCGATTCGAACTTTGTTCTTTGATTTGAAGTTGCACCAGAAGTGTGTTTTCATACAAAAACTGTTAATTACAACTAACTTTGTCCATCCGATTCGAACTTTGTACTTTGATTTGAAGTTCCACCAGAAGTGAGTTTTCATACAAAAACTGTTAATTACAACTAACTTTGTCCATCCGATTCGAACTTTGTACTTTGATATGAAGTTCTACCAGAAGTGTGTTTTCATACAAAAACTGTTAATTACAACTAACTTTGTCCATCCGATTCGAACTTTGTACTTTGATATGAAGTTCCACCAGAAGTGAATTTTCATACAAAAACTGTTAATTACAACTAACTTTGTCCATCCAAAACGAACTTTGTACTTTGATATGAAGTTCTACCAGAAGTGAGTTTTCATACAAAAACTGTTAATTACAACTAACTTTGTCCATCCGATTCGAACTTTGTACTTTGATATGAAGTTCTACCAGAAGTGTGTTTTCATACAAAAACTGTTAATTACAACTAACTTTGTCCATCCAAAACGAACTTTGTACTTTGATTTGAAGTTCTACCAGAAGTGTGTTTTCATACAAAAACTGTTAATTACAACTAACTTTGTCCATCCGATTCGAACTTTGTTCTTTGATTTGAAGTTCCACCAGAAGTGAGTTTTCATACAAAAACTGTTAATTACAACTAACTTTGTCCATCCGATTCGAACTTTGTACTTTGATATGAAGTTCCACCAGAAGTGTGTTTTCATACAAAAACTGTTAATTACAACTAACTTTGTCCATCCAAAACGAACTTTGTACTTTGATATGAAGTTCTACCAGAAGTGAGTTTTCATACAAAAACTGTTAATTACAACTAACTTTGTCCATCCGATTCGAACTTTGTTCTTTGATTTGAAGTTCCACCAGAAGTGAGTTTTCATACAAAAACTGTTAATTACAACTAACTTTGTCCATCCGATTCGAACTTTGTACTTTGATATGAAGTTCTACCAGAAGTGTGTTTTCATACAAAAACTGTTAATTACAACTAACTTTGTCCATCCAAAACGAACTTTGTACTTTGATTTGAAGTTCTACCAGAAGTGAGTTTTCATACAAAAACTGTTAATTATAACTAACTTTGTCCATCCGATTCGAACTTTGTTCTTTGATTTGCAGTTGCACCAGAAGTGTGTTTTCATACAAAAACTGTTAATTACAACTAACTTTGTCCATCCGATTCGAACTTTGTTCTTTGATTTGAAGTTCCACCAGAAGTGAGTTTTCATACAAAAACTGTTAATTACAACTAACTTTGTCCATCCGATTCGAACTTTGTACTTTGATATGAAGTTCTACCAGAAGTGTGTTTTCATACAAAAACTGTTAATTACAACTAACTTTGTCCATCCGATTCGAACTTTGTACTTTGATATGAAGTTGCACCAGAAGTGAATTTTCATACAAAAACTGTTAATTACAACTAACTTTGTCCATCCGATTCGAACTTTGTACTTTGATATGAAGTTGCACCAGAAGTGTGTTTTCATACAAAAACTGTTAATTAGAACTAACTTTGTCCATCCGATTCGAACTTTGTTCTTTGATTTGCAGTTGCACCAGAAGTGTATTTTCATACAAAAACTGTTAATTACAACTAACTTTGTCCATCCGATTCGAACTTTGTTCTTTGATTTGAAGTTCCACCAGAAGTGAGTTTTCATACAAAAACTGTTAATTACAACTAACTTTGTCCATCCGATTCGAACTTTGTACTTTGATATGAAGTTCTACCAGAAGTGTGTTTTCATACAAAAACCGATAATTACAACTAACTTTGTCCGTCCGATTCGAACTTTGTTCTTTGATTTGAAGTTCCACCAGAAGTGTGTTTTCATACAAAAACTGTTAATTACAACTAACTTTGTCCATCCGATTCGAACTTTGTTCTTTGATATGAAGTTCCACCAGAAGTGTGTTTTCATACAAAAACTGTTAATTACAACTAACTTTGTCCATCCGATTCGAACTTTGTTCTTTGATATGAAGTTCCACCAGAAGTGTGTTTTCATACAAAAACTGTTAATTAGAACTAACTTTGTCCATCCGATTCGAACTTTTTTCGTTGATTTGAAGTTCCAGCAGAAGTGTGTTTTCATACAAAAACTGTTAATTACAACTAACTTTGTCCATCCGATTCGAACTTTGTTCGTTGATATGAAGTTCCACTAGAAGTGTGTTTTCATACAAAAACTGTTAATTACAACTAACTTTGTCCATCCGATTCGAACTTTGTACTTTGATAGGAAGTTGTACCAGAAGTGTGTTTTCATACAAAAACTGTTAATTACAACTAACTTTGTCCATCCGATTCGAACTTTGTTCTTTGATATGAAGTTCCACTAGAAGTGTGTTTTCATACAAAAACTGTTAATTACAACTAACTTTGTCCATCCGATTCGAACTTTGTTCTTTGATATGAAGTTCCACCAGAAGTGTGTTTTCATACAAAAACTGTTAATTACAACTAACTTTGTCCATCCGATTCGAACTTTGTTCTTTGATAGGAAGTTGTACCAGAAGTGTGTTTTCATACAAAAACTGTTAATTACAACTTACTTTGTCCATCCGATTCGAACTTTGTTCTTTGATTTGAAGTTCCACCAGAAGTGAGCTTTCATACAAAAACTGTTAATTACAACTAACTTTGTCCATCCGATTCGAACTTTGTTCGTTGATATGAAGTTCCACTAGAAGTGTGTTTTCATACAAAAACTGTTAATTACAACTAACTTTGTCCATCCGATTCGAACTTTGTACTTTGATAGGAAGTTGTACCAGAAGTGTGTTTTCATACAAAAACTGTTAATTACAACTAACTTTGTCCATCCGATTCCAACTTTGTTCTTTGATATGAAGTTCCACCAGAAGTGTGTTTTCATACAAAAACTGTTAATTACAACTAACTTTGTCCGTCCGATTCGAACTTTTTTCTTTGATTTGAAGTTCCACCAGAAGTGTGTTTTCATACAAAAACTGTCTAACTTTGTCCATCCGATTCGAACTTTGTTCTTTGATTTGAAGTTCCAAAAGAAGTGTGTTTTCATACAAAAACTGTTAATTACAACTAACTTTGTCCATCCGATTCGAACTTTGTTCTTTGATTTGAAGTTCCACCAGAAGTGTGTTTTCATACAAAAACTGTTAATTAGAACTAACTTTGTCCATCCGATTCGAACTTTGTTCGTTGATACGAAGTTCCACCAGAAGTGTGTTTTCATACAAAAACTGTTAATTACAACTACCTTTGTCCATCCGATTCGAACTTTGTTCTTTGATTTGAAGTTCCACCAGAAGTGAGCTTTCATACAAAAACTGTTAATTACAACTAACTTTGTCCATCCGATTCGAACTTTGTTCGTTGATATGAAGTTCCACTAGAAGTGTGTTTTCATACAAAAACTGTTAATTACAACTAACTTTGTCCATCCAAAACGAACTTTGTTCGTTAATATGAAATTCCACTAGAAGTGTGTTTTCATACAAAAACTGTTAATTACAACTAACTTTGTCCATCCGATTCGAACTTTGTTCTTTGATTTGCAGTTGCACCAGAAGTGTGTTTTCATACAAAAACTGTTAATTACAACTAACTTTGTCCATCCGATTCGAACTTTGTACTTTGATTTGAAGTTCCACCAGAAGTGTGTTTTCATACAAAAACTGTTAATTACAACTAACTTTGTCCATCCGATTCGAACTTTGTACTTTGATAGGAAGTTGCACCAGAAGTGAGTTTTCATACAAAAACTGTTAATTACAACTAACTTTGTCCATCCGATTCGAACTTTGTTCTTTGATTTGCAGTTGCACCAGAAGTGTGTTTTCATACAAAAACTGTTAATTACAACTAACTTTGTCCATCCGATTCGAACTTTGTTCTTTGATTTGAAGTTCCACCAGAAGTGAGTTTTCATACAAAAACTGTTAATTACAACTAACTTTGTCCATCCGATTCGAACTTTGTTCTTTGATTTGCAGTTGCACCAGAAGTGTGTTTTCATACAAAAACTGTTAATTACAACTAACTTTGTCCATCCGATTCGAACTTTGTACTTTGATAGGAAGTTGCACCAGAAGTGAGTTTTCATACAAAAACTGTTAATTACAACTAACTTTGTCCATCCGATTCGAACTTTGTTCTTTGATTTGAAGGTCCACCAGAAGTGTGTTTTCATACAAAAACTGTTAATTACAACTAACTTTGTCCATCCGATTCGAACTTTGTACTTTGATTTGAAGTTCCAAAAGAAGTGTGTTTTCATACAAAAACTGTTAATTACAACTAACTTTGTCCATCCGATTCGAACTTTGTTCTTTGATTTGAAGTTCCACCAGAAGTGTGTTTTCATACAAAAACTGTTAATTAGAACTAACTTTGTCCATCCGATTCGAACTTTGTTCGTTGATACGAAGTTCCACCAGAAGTGTGTTTTCATACAAAAACTGTTAATTACAACTACCTTTGTCCATCCGATTCGAACTTTGTTCTTTGATTTGAAGTTCCACCAGAAGTGAGCTTTCATACAAAAACTGTTAATTACAACTAACTTTGTCCATCCGATTCGAACTTTGTTCGTTGATATGAAGTTCCACTAGAAGTGTGTTTTCATACAAAAACTGTTAATTACAACTAACTTTGTCCATCCAAAACGAACTTTGTTCGTTAATATGAAATTCCACTAGAAGTGTGTTTTCATACAAAAACTGTTAATTACAACTAACTTTGTCCATCCGATTCGAACTTTGTTCTTTGATTTGCAGTTGCACCAGAAGTGTGTTTTCATACAAAAACTGTTAATTACAACTAACTTTGTCCATCCGATTCGAACTTTGTACTTTGATTTGAAGTTCCACCAGAAGTGTGTTTTCATACAAAAACTGTTAATTACAACTAACTTTGTCCATCCGATTCGAACTTTGTACTTTGATAGGAAGTTGCACCAGAAGTGAGTTTTCATACAAAAACTGTTAATTACAACTAACTTTGTCCATCCGATTCGAACTTTGTTCTTTGATTTGCAGTTGCACCAGAAGTGTGTTTTCATACAAAAACTGTTAATTACAACTAACTTTGTCCATCCGATTCGAACTTTGTTCTTTGATTTGAAGTTCCACCAGAAGTGAGCTTTCATACAAAAACTGTTAATTACAACTAACTTTGTCCATCCGATTCGAACTTTGTTCTTTGATTTGCAGTTGCACCAGAAGTGTGTTTTCATACAAAAACTGTTAATTACAACTAACTTTGTCCATCCGATTCGAACTTTGTACTTTGATAGGAAGTTGCACCAGAAGTGAGTTTTCATACAAAAACTGTTAATTACAACTAACTTTGTCCATCCGATTCGAACTTTGTTCTTTGATAGGAAGTTGCACCAGAAGTGAGTTTTCATACAAAAACTGTTAATTACAACTAACTTTGTCCATCCGATTCGAACTTTGTACTTTGATACGAAGTTCCACCAGAAGTGTGTTTTCATACAAAAACTGTTAATTACAACTAACTTTGTCCATCCGATTCGAACTTTGTACTTTGATAGGAAGTTGTACCAGAAGTGAGTTTTCATACAAAAACTGTTAATTACAACTAACTTTGTCCATCCGATTCAAACTTTGTTCGTTGATATGAAGTTCCATCAGAAGTGTGTTTTCATACAAAAACTGTTAATTACAACTAACTTTGTCCATCCAAAACGAACTTTGTTCGTTGATATGAAGTTCCACTAGAAATGTGTTTTCATACAAAAACTGTTAATTACAACTAACTTTGTCCATCCGATTCGAACTTTGTTGTTTGATTTGAAGTTCCACCAGAAGTGTGTTTTCATACAAAAACTGTTAATTACAACTAACTTTGTCCATCCGATTCGAACTTTGTTCTTTGATTTGAAGGTCCACCAGAAGTGTGTTTTCATACAAAAACTGTTAATTACAACTAACTTTGTCCATCCGATTCGAACTTTGTACTTTGATTTGAAGTTCCACCAGAAGTGTGTTTTCATACAAAAACTGTTAATTACAACTAACTTTGTCCATCCGATTCGAACTTTGTTCTTTGATTTGAAGGTCCACCAGAAGTGTGTTTTCATACAAAAACTGTTAATTACAACTAACTTTGTCCATCCGATTCGAACTTTGTACTTTGATTTGAAGTTCCACCAGAAGTGTGTTTTCATACAAAAACTGTTAATTACAACTAACTTTGTCCATCCGATTCGAACTTTGTACTTTGATACGAAGTTCCACCAGAAGTGTGTTTTCATACAAAAACTGTTAATAACAACTAACTTTGTCCATCCGATTCGAACTTTGTTCTTTGATTTGAAGTTCCACCAGAAGTGTGTTTTCATACAAAAACTGTTAATTACAACTAACTTTGTCCATCCGATTCGAACTTTGTTCTTTGATATGAAGTTCCACCAGATGTGTGTTTTCATACAAAAACTGTTAATTACAACTAACTTTGTCCATCCGATTCGAACTTTGTACTTTGATACGAAGTTCCACCAGAAGTGTGTTTTCATACAAAAACTGTTAATTACAACTAACTTTGTCCATCCGATTCGAACTTTGTTCGTTGATATGAAGTTCCACTAGAAGTGTGTTTTCATACAAAAACTGTTAATTACAACTAACTTTGTCCATCCGATTCGAACTTTGTTCTTTGATTTGAAGTTCCACCAGAAGTGTGTTTTCATACAAAAACTGTTAATTACAACTAACTTTGTCCATCCGATTCGAACTTTGTACTTTGATACGAAGTTCCACCAGAAGTGTGTTTTCATACAAAAACTGTTAATAACAACTAACTTTGTCCATCCGATTCGAACTTTGTTGTTTGATTTGAAGTTCCACCAGATGTGTGTTTTCATACAAAAACTGTTAATTACAACTAACTTTGTCCATCCGATTCGAACTTTGTTCTTTGATTTGAAGTTCCACCAGAAGTGTGTTTTCATACAAAAACTGTTAATTACAACTAACTTTGTCCATCCGATTCGAACTTTGTACTTTGATATGAAGTTGCACCAGAAGTGTGTTTTCATACAAAAACTATTAATTACAACTAACTTTGTCCATCCGATTCGAATTTTGTTCTTTGATTTGAAGTTCCACTAGAAGTGTGTTTTTATACAAAAACTGTTAATTACAACTAACTTTGTCCTTCCGATTCGAACTTTGTTCTTTGATATGAAGTTCCACCAGATGTGTGTTTTCATACAAAAACTGTTAATTACAACTAACTTTGTCCATCCGATTCGAACTTTGTTCTTTGATTTGAAGTTCCACCAGAAGTGTGTTTTCATACAAAAACTGTTAATTACAACTAACTTTGTCCATCCGATTCGAACTTTGTTCTTTGATATGAAGTTCCACCAGAAGTGTGTTTTCATACAAAAACTGTTAATTACAACTAACTTTGTCCATCCGATTCGAACTTTGTTCTTTGATTTGAAGTTCCACCAGAAGTGTGTTTTCATACAAAAACTGTGAATTACAACTAACTTTGTCCATCCGATTCGAACTTTGTTCTTTGATTTGAAGTTCCACCAGAAGTGTGTTTTCATACAAAAACTGTTAATTACAACTAACTTTGTCCATCCGATTCGAACTTTGTACTTTGATACGAAGTTCCACCAGAAGTGTGTTTTTATACAAAAACTGTTAATTACAACTAACTTTGTCCATCCGATTCGAACTTTGTTCTTTGATTTGAAGTTCCACCAGAAGTGTGTTTTCATACAAAAACTGTGAATTACAACTAACTTTGTCCATCCGATTCGAACTTTGTTCTTTGATTTGAAGTTCCACCAGAAGTGTGTTTTCATACAAAAACTGTTAATAACAACTAACTTTGTCCATCCGATTCGAACTTTGTTCTTTGATTTGAAGTTCCACCAGAAGTGTGTTTTTATACAAAAACTGTTAATTACAACTAACTTTGTCCATCCGATTCGAACTTTGTTCTTTGATTTGAAGTTCCACCAGAAGTGTGTTTTCATACAAAAACTGTTAATTACAACTAACTTTGTCCATCCGATTCGAACTTTGTTCTTTGATTTGAAGTTCCACCAGAAGTGTGTTTTCATACAAAAACTGTGAATTACAACTAACTTTGTCCATCCGATTCGAACTTTGTTCTTTGATATGAAGTTCCACCAGAAGTGTGTTTTCATACAAAAACTGTTAATTACAACTAACTTTGTCCATCCGATTCGAACTTTGTTCTTTGATTTGAAGTTCCACCAGAAGTGTGTTTTCATACAAAAACTGTTAATTACAACTAACTTTGTCCATCCGATTCGAACTTTGTTCTTTGATTTGAAGTTCCACCAGAAGTGTGTTTTCATACAAAAACTGTTAATTACAACTAACTTTGTCCATCCGATTCGAACTTTGTTCTTTGATTTGAAGTTCCACCAGAAGTGTGTTTTCATACAAAAACTGTGAATTACAACTAACTTTGTCCATCCGATTCGAACTTTGTTCTTTGATTTGAAGTTCCACCAGAAGTGTGTTTTCATACAAAAACTGTTAATTACAACTAACTTTGTCCATCCGATTCGAACTTTGTACTTTGATACGAAGTTCCACCAGAAGTGTGTTTTTATACAAAAACTGTTAATTACAACTAACTTTGTCCATCCGATTCGAACTTTGTTCTTTGATTTGAAGTTCCACCAGAAGTGTGTTTTCATACAAAAACTGTGAATTACAACTAACTTTGTCCATCCGATTCGAACTTTGTTCTTTGATTTGAAGTTCCACCAGAAGTGTGTTTTCATACAAAAACTGTTAATAACAACTAACTTTGTCCATCCGATTCGAACTTTGTTCTTTGATTTGAAGTTCCACCAGAAGTGTGTTTTCATACAAAAACTGTGAATTACAACTAACTTTGTCCATCCGATTCGAACTTTGTTCTTTGATTTGAAGTTCCACCAGAAGTGTGTTTTCATACAAAAACTGTTAATTACAACTAACTTTGTCCATCCGATTCGAACTTTGTTCGTTAATATGAAGTTCCACTAGAAGTGTGTTTTCATACAAAAACTGTTAATTACAACTAACTTTGTCCATCCGATTCGAACTTTGTTCTTTGATTTGAAGTTCCACCAGAAGTGTGTTTTCATACAAAAACTGTGAATTACAACTAACTTTGTCCATCCGATTCGAACTTTGTTCTTTGATTTGAAGTTCCACCAGAAGTGTGTTTTCATACAAAAACTGTTAATAACAACTAACTTTGTCCATCCGATTCGAACTTTGTTGTTTGATTTGAAGTTCAGCCAGATGTGTGTTTTCATACAAAAACTGTTAATTACAACTAACTTTGTCCATCCGATTCGAACTTTGTTCTTTGATTTGAAGTTCCACCAGAAGTGTGTTTTCATACAAAAACTGTTAATTACAACTAACTTTGTCCATCCGATTCGAACTTTGTACTTTGATATGAAGTTCCACCAGAAGTGTGTTTTCATACAAAAACTGTTAATTACAACTAACTTTGTCCATCCGATTCGAACTTTGTTCGTTGATATGAAGTTCCACCAGATGTGTGTTTTCATACAAAAACTGTTAATTACAACTAACTTTGTCCATCCGATTCGAACTTTGTTCTTTGATTTGAAGTTCCACCAGAAGTGTGTTTTCATACAAAAACTGTTAATTACAACTAACTTTGTCCATCCGATTCGAACTTTGTACTTTGATACGAAGTTCCACCAGAAGTGTGTTTTTATACAAAAACTGTTAATTACAACTAACTTTGTCCATCCGATTCGAACTTTGTTCTTTGATTTGAAGTTCCACCAGAAGTGTGTTTTCATACAAAAACTGTTAATTACAACTAACTTTGTCCATCCGATTCGAACTTTGTTCGTTAATATGAAGTTCCACTAGAAGTGTGTTTTCATACAAAAACTGTTAATTACAACTAACTTTGTCCATCCGATTCGAACTTTGTTCTTTGATTTGAAGTTCCACCAGAAGTGTGTTTTCATACAAAAACTGTGAATTACAACTAACTTTGTCCATCCGATTCGAACTTTGTTCTTTGATTTGAAGTTCCACCAGAAGTGTGTTTTCATACAAAAACTGTTAATTACAACTAACTTTGTCCATCCGATTCGAACTTTGTACTTTGATACGAAGTTCCACCAGAAGTGTGTTTTTATACAAAAACTGTTAATTACAACTAACTTTGTCCATCCGATTCGAACTTTGTTCTTTGATTTGAAGTTCCACCAGAAGTGTGTTTTCATACAAAAACTGTTAATTACAACTAACTTTGTCCATCCGATTCGAACTTTGTACTTCGATGCGAAGTTCCACCAGAAGTGTGTTTTTATACAAAAACTGTTAATTACAACTAACTTTGTCCATCCGATTCGAACTTTGTTCTTTGATTTGAAGTTCCACCAGAAGTGTGTTTTCATACAAAAACTGTTAATTACAACTAACTTTGTCCATCCGATTCGAACTTTGTACTTTGATTTGAAGTTCCACCAGAAGTGTGTTTTCATACAAAAACTGTTAATTACAACTAACTTTGTCCATCCGATTCGAACTTTGTTCTTTGATATGAAGTTCCACCAGAAGTGTGTTTTCATACAAAAACTGTTAATTACAACTAACTTTGTCCATCCGATTCGAACTTTGTACTTCGATGCGAAGTTCCACCAGAAGTGTGTTTTTATACAAAAACTGTTAATTACAACTAACTTTGTCCATCCGATTCGAACTTTGTTCTTTGATTTGAAGTTCCACCAGAAGTGTGTTTTCATACAAAAACTGTTAATTACAACTAACTTTGTCCATCCGATTCGAACTTTGTTCTTTGATTTGAAGTTCCACCAGAAGTGTGTTTTCATACAAAAACTGTGAATTACAACTAACTTTGTCCATCCGATTCGAACTTTGTTCTTTGATATGAAGTTCCACCAGAAGTGTGTTTTCATACAAAAACTGTTAATTACAACTAACTTTGTCCATCCGATTCGAACTTTGTTCTTTGATTTGAAGTTCCACCAGAAGTGTGTTTTCATACAAAAACTGTTAATTACAACTAACTTTGTCCATCCGATTCGAACTTTGTTCTTTGATTTGAAGTTCCACCAGAAGTGTGTTTTCATACAAAAACTGTTAATTACAACTAACTTTGTCCATCCGATTCGAACTTTGTTCTTTGATTTGAAGTTCCACCAGAAGTGTGTTTTCATACAAAAACTGTTAATTACAACTAACTTTGTCCATCCGATTCGAACTTTGTTCTTTGATTTGAAGTTCCACCAGAAGTGTGTTTTCATACAAAAACTGTTAATTACAACTAACTTTGTCCATCCGATTCGAACTTTGTACTTTGATACGAAGTTCCACCAGAAGTGTGTTTTTATACAAAAACTGTTAATTACAACTAACTTTGTCCATCCGATTCGAACTTTGTTCTTTGATTTGAAGTTCCACCAGAAGTGTGTTTTCATACAAAAACTGTTAATTACAACTAACTTTGTCCATCCGATTCGAACTTTGTTCGTTAATATGAAGTTCCACTAGAAGTGTGTTTTCATACAAAAACTGTTAATTACAACTAACTTTGTCCATCCGATTCGAACTTTGTTCTTTGATTTGAAGTTCCACCAGAAGTGTGTTTTCATACAAAAACTGTGAATTACAACTTACTTTGTCCATCCGATTCGAACTTTGTTCTTTGATTTGAAGTTCCACCAGAAGTGTGTTTTCATACAAAAACTGTTAATAACAACTAACTTTGTCCATCCGATTCGAACTTTGTACTTCGATGCGAAGTTCCACCAGAAGTGTGTTTTTATACAAAAACTGTTAATTACAACTAACTTTGTCCATCCGATTCGAACTTTGTTCTTTGATTTGAAGTTCCACCAGAAGTGTGTTTTCATACAAAAACTGTTAATTACAACTAACTTTGTCCATCCGATTCGAACTTTGTTCGTTAATATGAAGTTCCACTAGAAGTGTGTTTTCATACAAAAACTGTTAATTACAACTAACTTTGTCCATCCGATTCGAACTTTGTTCTTTGATTTGAAGTTCCACCAGAAGTGTGTTTTCATACAAAAACTGTTAATTACAACTAACTTTGTCCATCCGATTCGAACTTTGTACTTTGATACGAAGTTCCACCAGAAGTGTGTTTTCATACAAAAACTGTTAATTACAACTAACTTTGTCCATCCGATTCGAACTTTGTTCTTTGATTTGAAGTTCCATAAGAAGTGTGTTTTCATACAAAAACTGTTAATTACAACTAACTTTGTCCATCCGATTCGAACTTTGTTCTTTGATTTGAAGTTCCACCAGAAGTGTGTTTTCATACAAAAACTGTTAATTACAACTAACTTTGTCCATCCGATTCGAACTTTGTTCTTTGATATGAAGTTCCACCAGAAGTGTGTTTTCATACAAAAACTGTTAATTACAACTAACTTTGTCCATCCGATTCGAACTTTGTACTTCGATACGAAGTTCCACCAGAAGTGTGTTTTCATACAAAAACTGTTAATTACAACTAACTTTGTCCATCCGATTCGAACTTTGTACGTTGATATGAAATTGCACCAGAAGTGCGATTTCATTCAAAAACTGTGAATTACAACTAACTTTGTCCATCCGATTCGAACTTTGTACTTCGATACGAAGTTCCACCAGAAGTGTGTTTTCATACAAAAACTGTTAATTACAACTAACTTTGTCCATCCGATTCGAACTTTGTTCTTTGATTTGAAGTTCCACCAGAAGTGTGTTTTCATACAAAAACTGTTAATTACAACTAACTTTGTCCATCCGATTCGAACTTTGTTCTTTGATTTGAAGTTCCACCAGAAGTGTGTTTTCATACAAAAACTGTTAATTACAACTAACTTTGTCCATCCGATTCGAACTTTGTTCTTTGATTTGAAGTTCCACCAGAAGTGTGTTTTCATACAAAAACTGTTAATTACAACTAACTTTGTCCATCCGATTCGAACTTTGTACTTCGATACGAAGTTCCACCAGAAGTGTGTTTTCATACAAAAACTGTTAATTACAACTAACTTTGTCCATCCGATTCGAACTTTGTACTTCGATACGAAGTTCCACCAGAAGTGTGTTTTCATACAAAAACTGTTAATTACAACTAACTTTGTCCATCCGATTCGAACTTTGTTCTTTGATTTGAAGTTCCACTAGAAGTGTGTTTTCATACACAAACTGTTAATTACAACTAACTTTGTCCATCCGATTCGAACTTTGTACTTCGATACGAAGTTCCACCAGAAGTGTGTTTCCATACAAAAACTGTTAATTACAACTAACTTTGTCCATCCGATTCGAACTTTGTACTTTGATACGAAGTTCCACCAGAAGTGTGTTTTCATACAAAAACTGTTAATTACAACTAACTTTGTCCATCCGATTCGAACTTTGTACTTTGATAGGAAGTTCCACAAGAAGTGTGTTTTCATACAAAAACTGTTAATTACAACTAACTTTGTCCATCCGATTCGAACTTTGTTCTTTGATATGAAGTTCCACCAGAAGTGTGTTTTCATACAAAAACTGTTAATTACAACTAACTTTGTCCATCCGATTCGAACTTTGTACTTCGATACGAAGTTCCACCAGAAGTGTGTTTTCATACAAAAACTGTTAATTACAACTAACTTTGTCCATCCGATTCGAACTTTGTACTTCGATACGAAGTTCGACCAGAAGTGTGTTTTCATACAAAAACTGTTAATTACAACTAACTTTGTCCATCCGATTCGAACTTTGTTCTTTGATTTGAAGTTCCACCAGAAGTGTGTTTTCATACACAAACTGTTAATTACAACTAACTTTGTCCATCTTATTCGAACTTTGTACTTCGATACGAAGTTCCACCAGAAGTGTGTTTTCATACAAAAACTGTTAATTACAACTAACTTTGTCCATCCGATTCGAACTTTGTACTTTGATTTGAAGTTCCACCAGAAGTGTGTTTTCATACAAAAACTGTTAATTACAACTAACTTTGTCCATCCGATTCGAACTTTGTTCTTTGATTTGAAGTTCCACCAGAAGTGTGTTTTCATACAAAAACTGTTAATTACAACTAACTTTGTCCATCCGATTCGAACTTTGTTCTTTGATATGAAGTTCCACCAGAAGTGTGTTTTTATACAAAAACTGTTAATTACAACTAACTTTGTCCATCCGATTCGAACTTTGTTCGTTGATATGAAGTTCCACTAGAAGTGTGTTTTCATACAAAAACTGTTAATTACAACTAACTTTGTCCATCCGATTCGAATTTTGTTCTTTGATTTGAAGTTCCACCAGAAGTGTGTTTTCATACAAAAACTGTTAATTACAACTAACTTTGTCCATTAGATTCGAATTTTGTTCTTTGATTTGAAGTTCCACCAGAAGTGTGTTTTCATACAAAAACTGTTAATTACAACTAACTTTGTCCATCCGATTCGAACTTTGTTCTTTGATTTGAAGTTCCACCAGAAGTGTGTTTTCATACAAAAACTGTTAATTACAACTAACTTTGTCCATCCGATTCGAACTTTGTACTTTGATTTGAAGTTCCACCAGAAGTGTGTTTTCATACAAAAACTGTTAATTACAACTAACTTTGTCCATCCGATTCGAACTTTGTTCTTTGATATGAAGTTCCACCAGAAGTGTGTTTTTATACAAAAACTGTTAATTACAACTAACTTTGTCCATCCGATTCGAATTTTGTTCTTTGATTTGAAGTTCCACCAGAAGTGTGTTTTCATACAAAAACTGTTAATTACAACTAACTTTGTCCATCCGATTCGAACTTTGTTCTTTGATATGAAGTTCCACCAGAAGTGTGTTTTCATACAAAAACTGTTAATTACAACTAACTTTGTCCATCCGATTCCAACTTTGTACTTTGATACGAAGTTCCACCAGAAGTGTGTTTTCATACAAAAACTGTTAATTAATTACAACTAACTTTGTCCATCCGATTCGAATTTTGTTCTTTGATTTGAAGTTCCACCAGAAGTGTGTTTTCATACAAAAACTGTTAATTACAACTAACTTTGTCCATCCGATTCGAACTTTGTACTTTGATTTGAAGTTCCACCAGAAGTGTGTTTTCATACAAAAACTGTTAATTACAACTAACTTTGTCCATCCGATTCGAACTTTGTACTTTGATATGAAGTTCTACCAGAAGTGTGTTTTCATACAAAAACTGTTAATTACAACTAACTTTGTCCATCCAAAACGAACTTTGTACTTTGATATGAAGTTCTACCAGAAGTGAGTTTTCATACAAAAACTGTTAATTACAACTAACTTTGTCCATCCGATTCGAACTTTGTACTTTGATATGAAGTTCTACCAGAAGTGTGTTTTCATACAAAAACTGTTAATTACAACTAACTTTGTCCATCCAAAACGAACTTTGTACTTTGATTTGAAGTTCTACCAGAAGTGAGTTTTCATACAAAAACTGTTAATTATAACTAACTTTGTCCATCCGATTCGAACTTTGTTCTTTGATTTGCAGTTGCACCAGAAGTGTGTTTTCATACAAAAACTGTTAATTACAACTAACTTTGTCCATCCGATTCGAACTTTGTTCTTTGATTTGAAGTTCCACCAGAAGTGAGTTTTCATACAAAAACTGTTAATTACAACTAACTTTGTCCATCCGATTCGAACTTTGTACTTTGATATGAAGTTCCACCAGAAGTGTGTTTTCATACAAAAACTGTTAATTACAACTAACTTTGTCCATCCAAAACGAACTTTGTACTTTGATATGAAGTTCTACCAGAAGTGAGTTTTCATACAAAAACTGTTAATTACAACTAACTTTGTCCATCCGATTCGAACTTTGTACTTTGATATGAAGTTCTACCAGAAGTGTGTTTTCATACAAAAACTGTTAATTACAACTAACTTTGTCCATCCAAAACGAACTTTTTACTTTGATTTGAAGTTCTACCAGAAGTGAGTTTTCATACAAAAACTGTTAATTATAACTAACTTTGTCCATCCGATTCGAACTTTGTTCTTTGATTTGCAGTTGCACCAGAAGTGTGTTTTCATACAAAAACTGTTAATTACAACTAACTTTGTCCATCCGATTCGAACTTTGTTCTTTGATTTGAAGTTCCACCAGAAGTGAGTTTTCATACAAAAACTGTTAATTACAACTAACTTTGTCCATCCGATTCGAACTTTGTACTTTGATATGAAGTTCTACCAGAAGTGTGTTTTCATACAAAAACTGTTAATTACAACTAACTTTGTCCATCCGATTCGAACTTTGTACTTTGATATGAAGTTGCACCAGAAGTGAATTTTCATACAAAAACTGTTAATTACAACTAACTTTGTCCATCCGATTCGAACTTTGTACTTTGATATGAAGTTGCACCAGAAGTGTGTTTTCATACAAAAACTGTTAATTACAACTAACTTTGTCCATCCAAAACGAACTTTGTACTTTGATTTGAAGTTCTACCAGAAGTGAGTTTTCATACAAAAACTGTTAATTATAACTAACTTTGTCCATCCGATTCGAACTTTGTTCTTTGATTTGCAGTTGCACCAGAAGTGTGTTTTCATACAAAAACTGTTAATTACAACTAACTTTGTCCATCCGATTCGAACTTTGTTCTTTGATTTGAAGTTCCACCAGAAGTGAGTTTTCATACAAAAACTGTTAATTACAACTAACTTTGTCCATCCGATTCGAACTTTGTACTTTGATATGAAGTTCTACCAGAAGTGTGTTTTCATACAAAAACTGTTAATTACAACTAACTTTGTCCATCCGATTCGAACTTTGTACTTTGATATGAAGTTGCACCAGAAGTGAATTTTTATACAAAAACTGTTAATTATAACTAACTTTGTCCATCCGATTCGAACTTTGTTCTTTGATTTGCAGTTGCACCAGAAGTGTGTTTTCATACAAAAACTGTTAATTACAACTAACTTTGTCCATCCGATTCGAACTTTGTTCTTTGATTTGAAGTTCCACCAGAAGTGAGTTTTCATACAAAAACTGTTAATTACAACTAACTTTGTCCATCCGATTCGAACTTTGTACTTTGATATGAAGTTCTACCAGAAGTGTGTTTTCATACAAAAACTGTTAATTACAACTAACTTTGTCCATCCGATTCGAACTTTGTACTTTGATATGAAGTTGCACCAGAAGTGAATTTTCATACAAAAACTGTTAATTACAACTAACTTTGTCCATCCGATTCGAACTTTGTACTTTGATATGAAGTTGCACCAGAAGTGTGTTTTCATACAAAAACTGTTAATTAGAACTAACTTTGTCCATCCAAAACGAACTTTGTACTTTGATTTGAAGTTCTACCAGAAGTGAGTTTTCATACAAAAACTGTTAATTATAACTAACTTTGTCCATCCGATTCGAACTTTGTTCTTTGATTTGCAGTTGCACCAGAAGTGTGTTTTCATACAAAAACTGTTAATTACAACTAACTTTGTCCATCCGATTCGAACTTTGTTCTTTGATTTGAAGTTCCACCAGAAGTGAGTTTTCATACAAAAACTGTTAATTACAACTAACTTTGTCCATCCGATTCGAACTTTGTACTTTGATATGAAGTTCTACCAGAAGTGTGTTTTCATCCAAAAACCGATAATTACAACTAACTTTGTCCGTCCGATTCGAACTTTGTTCTTTGATTTGAAGTTCCACCAGAAGTGTGTTTTCATACAAAAACTGTTAATTACAACTAACTTTGTCCGTCCGATTCGAACTTTGTTCTTTGATATGAAGTTCCACCAGAAGTGTGTTTTCATACAAAAACTGTTAATTACAACTAACTTTGTCCATCCGATTCGAACTTTGTTCTTTGATATGAAGTTCCACCAGAAGTGTGTTTTCATACAAAAACTGTTAATTAGAACTAACTTTGTCCATCCGATTCGAACTTTTTTCGTTGATATGAAGTTCCACCAGAAGTGTGTTTTCATACAAAAACTGTTAATTACAACTTACTTTGTCCATCCGATTCGAACTTTGTTCTTTGATTTGAAGTTCCACCAGAAGTGAGCTTTCATACAAAAACTGTTAATTACAACTAACTTTGTCCATCCGATTCGAACTTTGTTCGTTGATATGAAGTTCCACTAGAAGTGTGTTTTCATACAAAAACTGTTAATTACAACTAACTTTGTCCATCCGATTCGAACTTTGTACTTTGATAGGAAGTTGTACCAGAAGTGTGTTTTCATACAAAAACTGTTAATTACAACTAACTTTGTCCATCCGATTCGAACTTTGTTCTTTGATATGAAGTTCCACCAGAAGTGTGTTTTCATACAAAAACTGTTAATTACAACTAACTTTGTCCATCCGATTCGAACTTTGTTCTTTGATATGAAGTTCCACCAGAAGTGTGTTTTCATACAAAAACTGTTAATTACAACTAACTTTGTCCATCCGATTCGAACTTTGTTCTTTGATAGGAAGTTGTACCAGAAGTGTGTTTTCATACAAAAACTGTTAATTACAACTTACTTTGTCCATCCGATTCGAACTTTGTTCTTTGATTTGAAGTTCCACCAGAAGTGAGCTTTCATACAAAAACTGTTAATTACAACTAACTTTGTCCATCCGATTCGAACTTTGTTCGTTGATATGAAGTTCCACTAGAAGTGTGTTTTCATACAAAAACTGTTAATTACAACTAACTTTGTCCATCCGATTCGAACTTTGTACTTTGATAGGAAGTTGTACCAGAAGTGTGTTTTCATACAAAAACTGTTAATTACAACTAACTTTGTCCATCCGATTCCAACTTTGTTCTTTGATATGAAGTTCCACCAGAAGTGTGTTTTCATACAAAAACTGTTAATTACAACTAACTTTGTCCGTCCGATTCGAACTTTTTTCTTTGATTTGAAGTTCCACCAGAATTGTGTTTTCATACAAAAACTGTCTAACTTTGTCCATCCGATTCGAACTTTGTTCTTTGATTTGAAGTTCCAAAAGAAGTGTGTTTTCATACAAAAACTGTTAATTACAACTAACTTTGTCCATCCGATTCGAACTTTGTTCTTTGATTTGAAGGTCCACCAGAAGTGTGTTTTCATACAAAAACTGTTAATTAGAACTAACTTTGTCCATCCGATTCGAACTTTGTTCGTTGATACGAAGTTCCACCAGAAGTGTGTTTTCATACAAAAACTGTTAATTACAACTACCTTTGTCCATCCGATTCGAACTTTGTTCTTTGATTTGAAGTTCCACCAGAAGTGAGCTTTCATACAAAAACTGTTAATTACAACTAACTTTGTCCATCCGATTCGAACTTTGTTCGTTGATATGAAGTTCCACTAGAAGTGTGTTTTCACACAAAAACTGTTAATTACAACTAACTTTGTCCATCCAAAACGAACTTTGTTCGTTAATATGAAATTCCACTAGAAGTGTGTTTTCATACAAAAACTGTTAATTACAACTAACTTTGTCCATCCGATTCGAACTTTGTTCTTTGATTTGCAGTTGCACCAGAAGTGTGTTTTCATACAAAAACTGTTAATTACAACTAACTTTGTCCATCCGATTCGAACTTTGTACTTTGATTTGAAGTTCCACCAGAAGTGTGTTTTCATACAAAAACTGTTAATTACAACTAACTTTGTCCATCCGATTCGAACTTTGTACTTTGATAGGAAGTTGCACCAGAAGTGAGTTTTCATACAAAAACTGTTAATTACAACTAACTTTGTCCATCCGATTCGAACTTTGTTCTTTGATTTGCAGTTGCACCAGAAGTGTGTTTTCATACAAAAACTGTTAATTACAACTAACTTTGTCCATCCGATTCGAACTTTGTTCTTTGATTTGAAGTTCCACCAGAAGTGAGTTTTCATACAAAAACTGTTAATTACAACTAACTTTGTCCATCCGATTCGAACTTTGTTCTTTGATTTGCAGTTGCACCAGAAGTGTGTTTTCATACAAAAACTGTTAATTACAACTAACTTTGTCCATCCGATTCGAACTTTGTACTTTGATAGGAAGTTGCACCAGAAGTGAGTTTTCATACAAAAACTGTTAATTACAACTAACTTTGTCCATCCGATTCGAACTTTGTTCTTTGATAGGAAGTTGCACCAGAAGTGAGTTTTCATACAAAAACTGTTAATTACAACTAACTTTGTCCATCCGATTCGAACTTTGTACTTTGATACGAAGTTCCACCAGAAGTGTGTTTTCATACAAAAACTGTTAATTACAACTAACTTTGTCCATCCGATTCGAACTTTGTACTTTGATAGGAAGTTGTACCAGAAGTGAGTTTTCATACAAAAACTGTTAATTACAACTAACTTTGTCCATCCGATTCGAACTTTGTTGTTTGATTTGAAGTTCCACCAGAAGTGTGTTTTCATACAAAAACTGTTAATTACAACTAACTTTGTCCATCCGATTCGAACTTTGTTCTTTGATTTGAAGGTCCACCAGAAGTGTGTTTTCATACAAAAACTGTTAATTACAACTAACTTTGTCCATCCGATTCGAACTTTGTACTTTGATTTGAAGTTCCACCAGAAGTGTGTTTTCATACAAAAACTGTTAATTACAACTAACTTTGTCCATCCGATTCGAACTTTGTTCTTTGATTTGAAGTTCCACCAGAAGTGTGTTTTCATACAAAAACTGTTAATTACAACTAACTTTGTCCATCCGATTCGAACTTTGTTCTTTGATTTGAAGGTCCACCAGAAGTGTGTTTTCATACAAAAACTGTTAATTACAACTAACTTTGTCCATCCGATTCGAACTTTGTACTTTGATTTGAAGGTCCACCAGAAGTGTGTTTTCATACAAAAACTGTTAATTACAACTAACTTTGTCCATCCGATTCGAACTTTGTTCGTTGATACGAAGTTCCACCAGAAGTGTGTTTTCATACAAAAACTGTTAATTACAACTACCTTTGTCCATCCGATTCGAACTTTGTTCTTTGATTTGAAGTTCCACCAGAAGTGAGCTTTCATACAAAAACTGTTAATTACAACTAACTTTGTCCATCCGATTCGAACTTTGTTCGTTGATATGAAGTTCCACTAGAAGTGTGTTTTCATACAAAAACTGTTAATTACAACTAACTTTGTCCATCCAAAACGAACTTTGTTCGTTAATATGAAATTCCACTAGAAGTGTGTTTTCATACAAAAACTGTTAATTACAACTAACTTTGTCCATCCGATTCGAACTTTGTACTTTGATTTGAAGGTCCACCAGAAGTGTGTTTTCATACAAAAACTGTTAATTACAACTAACTTTGTCCATCCGATTCGAACTTTGTTCTTTGATTTGAAGTTCCACCAGAAGTGTGTTTTCATACAAAAACTGTTAATTACAACTAACTTTGTCCATCCGATTCGAACTTTGTTCTTTGATTTGAAGGTCCACCAGAAGTGTGTTTTCATACAAAAACTGTTAATTACAACTAACTTTGTCCATCCGATTCGAACTTTGTACTTTGATTTGAAGTTCCACCAGAAGTGTGTTTTCATACAAAAACTGTTAATTACAACTAACTTTGTCCATCCGATTCGAACTTTGTACTTTGATACGAAGTTCCACCAGAAGTGTGTTTTCATACAAAAACTGTTAATAACAACTAACTTTGTCCATCCGATTCGAACTTTGTTGTTTGATTTGAAGTTCCACCAGAAGTGTGTTTTCATACAAAAACTGTTAATTACAACTAACTTTGTCCATCCGATTCGAACTTTGTTCTTTGATATGAAGTTCCACCAGATGTGTGTTTTCATACAAAAACTGTTAATTACAACTAACTTTGTCCATCCGATTCGAACTTTGTACTTTGATACGAAGTTCCACCAGAAGTGTGTTTTCATACAAAAACTGTTAATTACAACTAACTTTGTCCATCCGATTCGAACTTTGTTCGTTGATATGAAGTTCCACTAGAAGTGTGTTTTATACAAAAACTGTTAATTACAACTAACTTTGTCCATCCGATTCGAACTTTGTTCTTTGATTTGAAGTTCCACCAGAAGTGTGTTTTCATACAAAAACTGTTAATTACAACTAACTTTGTCCATCCGATTCGAACTTTGTACTTTGATACGAAGTTCCACCAGAAGTGTGTTTTCATACAAAAACTGTTAATAACAACTAACTTTGTCCATCCGATTCGAACTTTGTTGTTTGATTTGAAGTTCCACCAGATGTGTGTTTTCATACAAAAACTGTTAATTACAACTAACTTTGTCCATCCGATTCGAACTTTTTTCTTTGATTTGAAGTTCCACCAGAAGTGTGTTTTCATACAAAAACTGTCTAACTTTGTCCATCCGATTCGAACTTTGTTCTTTGATTTGAAGTTCCAAAAGAAGTGTGTTTTCATACAAAAACTGTTAATTACAACTAACTTTGTCCATCCGATTCGAACTTTGTTCTTTGATTTGAAGGTCCACCAGAAGTGTGTTTTCATACAAAAACTGTTAATTAGAACTAACTTTGTCCATCCGATTCGAACTTTGTTCGTTGATACGAAGTTCCACCAGAAGTGTGTTTTCATACAAAAACTGTTAATTACAACTACCTTTGTCCATCCGATTCGAACTTTGTTCTTTGATTTGAAGTTCCACCAGAAGTGAGCTTTCATACAAAAACTGTTAATTACAACTAACTTTGTCCATCCGATTCGAACTTTGTTCGTTGATATGAAGTTCCACTAGAAGTGTGTTTTCATACAAAAACTGTTAATTACAACTAACTTTGTCCATCCAAAACGAACTTTGTTCGTTAATATGAAATTCCACTAGAAGTGTGTTTTCATACAAAAACTGTTAATTACAACTAACTTTGTCCATCCGATTCGAACTTTGTTCTTTGATTTGCAGTTGCACCAGAAGTGTGTTTTCATACAAAAACTGTTAATTACAACTAACTTTGTCCATCCGATTCGAACTTTGTACTTTGATTTGAAGTTCCACCAGAAGTGTGTTTTCATACAAAAACTGTTAATTACAACTAACTTTGTCCATCCGATTCGAACTTTGTACTTTGATTTGCAGTTGCACCAGAAGTGTGTTTTCATACAAAAACTGTTAATTACAACTAACTTTGTCCATCCGATTCGAACTTTGTACTTTGATAGGAAGTTGCACCAGAAGTGAGTTTTCATACAAAAACTGTTAATTACAACTAACTTTGTCCATCCGATTCGAACTTTGTTCTTTGATAGGAAGTTGCACCAGAAGTGAGTTTTCATACAAAAACTGTTAATTACAACTAACTTTGTCCATCCGATTCGAACTTTGTTCTTTGATACGAAGTTCCACCAGAAGTGTGTTTTCATACAAAAACTGTTAATTACAACTAACTTTGTCCATCCGATTCGAACTTTGTACTTTGATAGGAAGTTGTACCAGAAGTGAGTTTTCATACAAAAACTGTTAATTACAACTAACTTTGTCCATCCGATTCGAACTTTGTTGTTTGATTTGAAGTTCCACCAGAAGTGTGTTTTCATACAAAAACTGTTAATTACAACTAACTTTGTCCATCCGATTCGAACTTTGTTCTTTGATTTGAAGGTCCACCAGAAGTGTGTTTTCATACAAAAACTGTTAATTACAACTAACTTTGTCCATCCGATTCGAACTTTGTACTTTGATTTGAAGTTCCACCAGAAGTGTGTTTTCATACAAAAACTGTTAATTACAACTAACTTTGTCCATCCGATTCGAACTTTGTTCTTTGATTTGAAGTTCCACCAGAAGTGTGTTTTCATACAAAAACTGTTAATTACAACTAACTTTGTCCATCCGATTCGAACTTTGTTCTTTGATTTGAAGGTCCACCAGAAGTGTGTTTTCATACAAAAACTGTTAATTACAACTAACTTTGTCCATCCGATTCGAACTTTGTACTTTGATTTGAAGGTCCACCAGAAGTGTGTTTTCATACAAAAACTGTTAATTACAACTAACTTTGTCCATCCGATTCGAACTTTGTTCGTTGATACGAAGTTCCACCAGAAGTGTGTTTTCATACAAAAACTGTTAATTACAACTACCTTTGTCCATCCGATTCGAACTTTGTTCTTTGATTTGAAGTTCCACCAGAAGTGAGCTTTCATACAAAAACTGTTAATTACAACTAACTTTGTCCATCCGATTCGAACTTTGTTCGTTGATATGAAGTTCCACTAGAAGTGTGTTTTCATACAAAAACTGTTAATTACAACTAACTTTGTCCATCCAAAACGAACTTTGTTCGTTAATATGAAATTCCACTAGAAGTGTGTTTTCATACAAAAACTGTTAATTACAACTAACTTTGTCCATCCGATTCGAACTTTGTACTTTGATTTGAAGGTCCACCAGAAGTGTGTTTTCATACAAAAACTGTTAATTACAACTAACTTTGTCCATCCGATTCGAACTTTGTTCTTTGATTTGAAGTTCCACCAGAAGTGTGTTTTCATACAAAAACTGTTAATTACAACTAACTTTGTCCATCCGATTCGAACTTTGTTCTTTGATTTGAAGGTCCACCAGAAGTGTGTTTTCATACAAAAACTGTTAATTACAACTAACTTTGTCCATCCGATTCGAACTTTGTACTTTGATTTGAAGTTCCACCAGAAGTGTGTTTTCATACAAAAACTGTTAATTACAACTAACTTTGTCCATCCGATTCGAACTTTGTACTTTGATACGAAGTTCCACCAGAAGTGTGTTTTCATACAAAAACTGTTAATAACAACTAACTTTGTCCATCCGATTCGAACTTTGTTGTTTGATTTGAAGTTCCACCAGAAGTGTGTTTTCATACAAAAACTGTTAATTACAACTAACTTTGTCCATCCGATTCGAACTTTGTTCTTTGATATGAAGTTCCACCAGATGTGTGTTTTCATACAAAAACTGTTAATTACAACTAACTTTGTCCATCCGATTCGAACTTTGTACTTTGATACGAAGTTCCACCAGAAGTGTGTTTTCATACAAAAACTGTTAATTACAACTAACTTTGTCCATCCGATTCGAACTTTGTTCGTTGATATGAAGTTCCACTAGAAGTGTGTTTTATACAAAAACTGTTAATTACAACTAACTTTGTCCATCCGATTCGAACTTTGTTCTTTGATTTGAAGTTCCACCAGAAGTGTGTTTTCATACAAAAACTGTTAATTACAACTAACTTTGTCCATCCGATTCGAACTTTGTACTTTGATACGAAGTTCCACCAGAAGTGTGTTTTCATACAAAAACTGTTAATAACAACTAACTTTGTCCATCCGATTCGAACTTTGTTGTTTGATTTGAAGTTCCACCAGATGTGTGTTTTCATACAAAAACTGTTAATTACAACTAACTTTGTCCATCCGATTCGAACTTTTTTCTTTGATTTGAAGTTCCACCAGAAGTGTGTTTTCATACAAAAACTGTCTAACTTTGTCCATCCGATTCGAACTTTGTTCTTTGATTTGAAGTTCCAAAAGAAGTGTGTTTTCATACAAAAACTGTTAATTACAACTAACTTTGTCCATCCGATTCGAACTTTGTTCTTTGATTTGAAGGTCCACCAGAAGTGTGTTTTCATACAAAAACTGTTAATTAGAACTAACTTTGTCCATCCGATTCGAACTTTGTTCGTTGATACGAAGTTCCACCAGAAGTGTGTTTTCATACAAAAACTGTTAATTACAACTACCTTTGTCCATCCGATTCGAACTTTGTTCTTTGATTTGAAGTTCCACCAGAAGTGAGCTTTCATACAAAAACTGTTAATTACAACTAACTTTGTCCATCCGATTCGAACTTTGTTCGTTGATATGAAGTTCCACTAGAAGTGTGTTTTCATACAAAAACTGTTAATTACAACTAACTTTGTCCATCCAAAACGAACTTTGTTCGTTAATATGAAATTCCACTAGAAGTGTGTTTTCATACAAAAACTGTTAATTACAACTAACTTTGTCCATCCGATTCGAACTTTGTTCTTTGATTTGCAGTTGCACCAGAAGTGTGTTTTCATACAAAAACTGTTAATTACAACTAACTTTGTCCATCCGATTCGAACTTTGTACTTTGATTTGAAGTTCCACCAGAAGTGTGTTTTCATACAAAAACTGTTAATTACAACTAACTTTGTCCATCCGATTCGAACTTTGTACTTTGATAGGAAGTTGCACCAGAAGTGAGTTTTCATACAAAAACTGTTAATTACAACTAACTTTGTCCATCCGATTCGAACTTTGTTCTTTGATTTGCAGTTGCACCAGAAGTGTGTTTTCATACAAAAACTGTTAATTACAACTAACTTTGTCCATCCGATTCGAACTTTGTTCTTTGATTTGAAGTTCCACCAGAAGTGAGTTTTCATACAAAAACTGTTAATTACAACTAACTTTGTCCATCCGATTCGAACTTTGTTCTTTGATTTGCAGTTGCACCAGAAGTGTGTTTTCATACAAAAACTGTTAATTACAACTAACTTTGTCCATCCGATTCGAACTTTGTACTTTGATAGGAAGTTGCACCAGAAGTGAGTTTTCATACAAAAACTGTTAATTACAACTAACTTTGTCCATCCGATTCGAACTTTGTACTTTGATACGAAGTTCCACCAGAAGTGTGTTTTCATACAAAAACTGTTAATTACAACTAACTTTGTCCATCCGATTCGAACTTTGTACTTTGATAGGAAGTTGTACCAGAAGTGAGTTTTCATACAAAAACTGTTAATTACAACTAACTTTGTCCATCCGATTCGAACTTTGTTGTTTGATTTGAAGTTCCACCAGAAGTGTGTTTTCATACAAAAACTGTTAATTACAACTAACTTTGTCCATCCGATTCGAACTTTGTTCTTTGATTTGAAGGTCCACCAGAAGTGTGTTTTCATACAAAAACTGTTAATTACAACTAACTTTGTCCATCCGATTCGAACTTTGTACTTTGATTTGAAGTTCCACCAGAAGTGTGTTTTCATACAAAAACTGTTAATTACAACTAACTTTGTCCATCCGATTCGAACTTTGTTCTTTGATTTGAAGTTCCACCAGAAGTGTGTTTTCATACAAAAACTGTTAATTACAACTAACTTTGTCCATCCGATTCGAACTTTGTTCTTTGATTTGAAGGTCCACCAGAAGTGTGTTTTCATACAAAAACTGTTAATTACAACTAACTTTGTCCATCCGATTCGAACTTTGTACTTTGATTTGAAGGTCCACCAGAAGTGTGTTTTCATACAAAAACTGTTAATTACAACTAACTTTGTCCATCCGATTCGAACTTTGTTCTTTGATTTGAAGTTCCACCAGAAGTGTGTTTTCATACAAAAACTGTTAATTACAACTAACTTTGTCCATCCGATTCGAACTTTGTTCTTTGATTTGAAGGTCCACCAGAAGTGTGTTTTCATACAAAAACTGTTAATTACAACTAACTTTGTCCATCCGATTCGAACTTTGTACTTTGATTTGAAGTTCCACCAGAAGTGTGTTTTCATACAAAAACTGTTAATTACAACTAACTTTGTCCATCCGATTCGAACTTTGTACTTTGATACGAAGTTCCACCAGAAGTGTGTTTTCATACAAAAACTGTTAATAACAACTAACTTTGTCCATCCGATTCGAACTTTGTTGTTTGATTTGAAGTTCCACCAGAAGTGTGTTTTCATACAAAAACTGTTAATTACAACTAACTTTGTCCATCCGATTCGAACTTTGTTCTTTGATATGAAGTTCCACCAGATGTGTGTTTTCATACAAAAACTGTTAATTACAACTAACTTTGTCCATCCGATTCGAACTTTGTACTTTGATACGAAGTTCCACCAGAAGTGTGTTTTCATACAAAAACTGTTAATTACAACTAACTTTGTCCATCCGATTCGAACTTTGTTCGTTGATATGAAGTTCCACTAGAAGTGTGTTTTATACAAAAACTGTTAATTACAACTAACTTTGTCCATCCGATTCGAACTTTGTTCTTTGATTTGAAGTTCCACCAGAAGTGTGTTTTCATACAAAAACTGTTAATTACAACTAACTTTGTCCATCCGATTCGAACTTTGTTCTTTGATTTGCAGTTGCACCAGAAGTGTGTTTTCATACAAAAACTGTTAATTACAACTAACTTTGTCCATCCGATTCGAACTTTGTTCTTTGATTTGAAGTTCCACCAGAAGTGTGTTTTCATACAAAAACTGTTAATTACAACTAACTTTGTCCATCCGATTCGAACTTTGTACTTTGATATGAAGTTGCACCAGAAGTGTGTTTTCATACAAAAACTATTAATTACAACTAACTTTGTCCATCCGATTCGAATTTTGTTCTTTGATTTGAAGTTCCACTAGAAGTGTGTTTTTATACAAAAACTGTTAATTACAACTAACTTTGTCCATCCGATTCGAACTTTGTTCTTTGATTTGAAGTTCCACCAGAAGTGTGTTTTCATACAAAAACTGTTAATTACAACTAACTTTGTCCATCCGATTCGAACTTTGTTCTTTGATATGAAGTTCCACCAGAAGTGTGTTTTCATACAAAAACTGTTAATTACAACTAACTTTGTCCATCCGATTCGAACTTTGTTCGTTGATATGAAGTTCCACTAGAAGTGTGTTTTCATACAAAAACTGTTAATTACAACTAACTTTGTCCATCCGATTCGAACTTTGTTCTTTGATTTGAAGTTCCACCAGATGTGTGTTTTCATACAAAAACTGTTAATTACAACTAACTTTGTCCATCCGATTCGAACTTTGTTCTTTGATTTGAAGTTCCACCAGAAGTGTGTTTTCATACAAAAACTGTTAATTACAACTAACTTTGTCCATCCGATTCGAACTTTGTTCTTTGATATGAAGTTCCACCAGAAGTGTGTTTTCATACAAAAACTGTTAATTACAACTAACTTTGTCCATCCGATTCGAACTTTGTTCGTTGATATGAAGTTCCACTAGAAGTGTGTTTTCATACAAAAACTGTTAATTACAACTAACTTTGTCCATCCGATTCGAACTTTGTTCGTTGATATGAAGTTCCACCAGAAGTGTGTTTTCATACAAAAATTGTTAATTACAACTAACTTTGTCCATCCGATTCGAACTTTGTTCTTTGATTTGAAGTTCCACCAGAAGTGTGTTTTCATACAAAAACTGTTAATTACAACTAACTTTGTCCATCCGATTCGAACTTTGTTCTTTGATTTGAAGTTCCACCAGAAGTGTGTTTTCATACAAAAACTGTGAATTACAACTAACTTTGTCCATCCGATTCGAACTTTGTTCTTTGATATGAAGTTCCACCAGAAGTGTGTTTTCATACAAAAACTGTTAATTACAACTAACTTTGTCCATCCGATTCGAACTTTGTACTTCGATGCGAAGTTCCACCAGAAGTGTGTTTTTATACAAAAACTGTTAATTACAACTAACTTTGTCCATCCGATTCGAACTTTGTTCTTTGATTTGAAGTTCCACCAGAAGTGTGTTTTCATACAAAAACTGTTAATTACAACTAACTTTGTCCATCCGATTCGAACTTTGTTCTTTGATTTGAAGTTCCACCAGAAGTGTGTTTTCATACAAAAACTGTGAATTACAACTAACTTTGTCCATCCGATTCGAACTTTGTTCTTTGATATGAAGTTCCACCAGAAGTGTGTTTTCATACAAAAACTGTTAATTACAACTAACTTTGTCCATCCGATTCGAACTTTGTTCTTTGATTTGAAGTTCCACCAGAAGTGTGTTTTCATACAAAAACTGTTAATTACAACTAACTTTGTCCATCCGATTCGAACTTTGTTCTTTGATTTGAAGTTCCACCAGAAGTGTGTTTTCATACAAAAACTGTTAATTACAACTAACTTTGTCCATCCGATTCGAACTTTGTACTTTGATACGAAGTTCCACCAGAAGTGTGTTTTTATACAAAAACTGTTAATTACAACTAACTTTGTCCATCCGATTCGAACTTTGTTCTTTGATTTGAAGTTCCACCAGAAGTGTGTTTTCATACAAAAACTGTTAATTACAACTAACTTTGTCCATCCGATTCGAACTTTGTTCGTTAATATGAAGTTCCACTAGAAGTGTGTTGTCATACAAAAACTGTTAATTACAACTAACTTTGTCCATCCGATTCGAACTTTGTTCTTTGATTTGAAGTTCCACCAGAAGTGTGTTTTCATACAAAAACTGTGAATTACAACTAACTTTGTCCATCCGATTCGAACTTTGTTCTTTGATTTGAAGTTCCACCAGAAGTGTGTTTTCATACAAAAACTGTTAATAACAACTAACTTTGTCCATCCGATTCGAACTTTGTTGTTTGATTTGAAGTTCCACCAGATGTGTGTTTTCATACAAAAACTGTTAATTACAACTAACTTTGTCCATCCGATTCGAACTTTGTTCTTTGATTTGAAGTTCCACCAGAAGTGTGTTTTCATACAAAAACTGTTAATTACAACTAACTTTGTCCATCCGATTCGAACTTTGTACTTTGATATGAAGTTGCACCAGAAGTGTGTTTTCATACAAAAACTATGAATTACAACTAACTTTGTCCATCCGATTCGAATTTTGTTCTTTGATTTGAAGTTCCACTAGAAGTGTGTTTTTATACAAAAACTGTTAATTACAACTAACTTTGTCCTTCCGATTCGAACTTTGTTCTTTGATATGAAGTTCCACCAGATGTGTGTTTTCATACAAAAAAAGTTAATTACAACTAACTTTGTCCATCCGATTCGAACTTTGTTCTTTGATTTGAAGTTCCACCAGAAGTGTGTTTTCATACAAAAACTGTTAATTACAACTAACTTTGTCCATCCGATTCGAACTTTGTTCTTTGATATGAAGTTCCACCAGAAGTGTGTTTTCATACAAAAACTGTTAATTACAACTAACTTTGTCCATCCGATTCGAACTTTGTTCTTTGATTTGAAGTTCCACCAGAAGTGTGTTTTCATACAAAAACTGTTAATAACAACTAACTTTGTCCATCCGATTCGAACTTTGTTCTTTGATTTGAAGTTCCACCAGAAGTGTGTTTTCATACAAAAACTGTTAATTACAACTAACTTTGTCCATCCGATTCGAACTTTGTTCTTTGATATGAAGTTCCACCAGAAGTGTGTTTTCATACAAAAACTGTTAATTACAACTAACTTTGTCCATCCGATTCGAACTTTGTTCTTTGATTTGAAGTTCCACCAGAAGTGTGTTTTCATACAAAAACTGTTAATTACAACTAACTTTGTCCATCCGATTCGAACTTTGTTCTTTGATTTGAAGTTCCACCAGAAGTGTGTTTTCATACAAAAACTGTTAATTACAACTAACTTTGTCCATCCGATTCGAACTTTGTTCTTTGATTTGAAGTTCCACCAGAAGTGTGTTTTCATACAAAAACTGTTAATTACAACTAACTTTGTCCATCCGATTCGAACTTTGTACTTTGATATGAAGTTGCACCAGAAGTGTGTTTTCATACAAAAACTATGAATTACAACTAACTTTGTCCATCCGATTCGAATTTTGTTCTTTGATTTGAAGTTCCACTAGAAGAGTGTTTTTATACAAAAACTGTTAATTACAACTAACTTTGTCCTTCCGATTCGAACTTTGTTCTTTGATATGAAGTTCCACCAGATGTGTGTTTTCATACAAAAACTGTTAATTACAACTAACTTTGTCCATCCGATTCGAACTTTGTTCTTTGATTTGAAGTTCCACCAGAAGTGTGTTTTCATACAAAAACTGTTAATTACAACTAACTTTGTCCATCCGATTCGAACTTTGTTCGTTAATATGAAGTTCCACTAGAAGTGTGTTGTCATACAAAAACTGTTAATTACAACTAACTTTGTCCATCCGATTCGAACTTTGTTCTTTGATTTGAAGTTCCACCAGAAGTGTGTTTTCATACAAAAACTGTTAATAACAACTAACTTTGTCCATCCGATTCGAACTTTGTTCTTTGATTTGAAGTTCCACCAGAAGTGTGTTTTCATACAAAAACTGTTAATTACAACTAACTTTGTCCATCCGATTCGAACTTTGTTCTTTGATATGAAGTTCCACCAGAAGTGTGTTTTCATACAAAAACTGTTAATAACAACTAACTTTGTCCATCCGATTCGAACTTTGTTGTTTGATTTGAAGTTCCACCAGATGTGTGTTTTCATACAAAAACTGTTAATTACAACTAACTTTGTCCATCCGATTCGAACTTTGTTCTTTGATTTGAAGTTCCACCAGAAGTGTGTTTTCATACAAAAACTGTTAATTACAACTAACTTTGTCCATCCGATTCGAACTTTGTACTTTGATATGAAGTTGCACCAGAAGTGTGTTTTCATACAAAAACTATGAATTACAACTAACTTTGTCCATCCGATTCGAATTTTGTTCTTTGATTTGAAGTTCCACTAGAAGTGTGTTTTTATACAAAAACTGTTAATTACAACTAACTTTGTCCTTCCGATTCGAACTTTGTTCTTTGATATGAAGTTCCACCAGATGTGTGTTTTCATACAAAAACTGTTAATTACAACTAACTTTGTCCATCCGATTCGAACTTTGTTCTTTGATTTGAAGTTCCACCAGAAGTGTGTTTTCATACAAAAACTGTTAATTACAACTAACTTTGTCCATCCGATTCGAACTTTGTTCTTTGATATGAAGTTCCACCAGAAGTGTGTTTTCATACAAAAACTGTTAATTACAACTAACTTTGTCCATCCGATTCGAACTTTGTTCGTTGATATGAAGTTCCACTAGAAGTGTGTTTTCATACAAAAACTGTGAATTACAACTAACTTTGTCCATCCGATTCGAACTTTGTTCTTTGATATGAAGTTCCACCAGAAGTGTGTTTTCATACAAAAACTGTTAATTACAACTAACTTTGTCCATCCGATTCGAACTTTGTACTTCGATGCGAAGTTCCACCAGAAGTGTGTTTTTATACAAAAACTGTTAATTACAACTAACTTTGTCCATCCGATTCGAACTTTGTTCTTTGATTTGAAGTTCCACCAGAAGTGTGTTTTCATACAAAAACTGTTAATTACAACTAACTTTGTCCATCCGATTCGAACTTTGTTCTTTGATTTGAAGTTCCACCAGAAGTGTGTTTTCATACAAAAACTGTGAATTACAACTAACTTTGTCCATCCGATTCGAACTTTGTTCTTTGATATGAAGTTCCACCAGAAGTGTGTTTTCATACAAAAACTGTTAATTACAACTAACTTTGTCCATCCGATTCGAACTTTGTTCTTTGATTTGAAGTTCCACCAGAAGTGTGTTTTCATACAAAAACTGTTAAGTACAACTAACTTTGTCCATCCGATTCGAACTTTGTTCTTTGATTTGAAGTTCCACCAGAAGTGTGTTTTCATACAAAAACTGTTAATTACAACTAACTTTGTCCATCCGATTCGAACTTTGTTCTTTGATTTGAAGTTCCACCAGAAGTGTGTTTTCATACAAAAACTGTGAATTACAACTAACTTTGTCCATCCGATTCGAACTTTGTTCTTTGATTTGAAGTTCCACCAGAAGTGTGTTTTCATACAAAAACTGTTAATTACAACTAACTTTGTCCATCCGATTCGAACTTTGTACTTTGATACGAAGTTCCACCAGAAGTGTGTTTTTATACAAAAACTGTTAATTACAACTAACTTTGTCCATCCGATTCGAACTTTGTTCTTTGATTTGAAGTTCCACCAGAAGTGTGTTTTCATACAAAAACTGTTAATTACAACTAACTTTGTCCATCCGATTCGAACTTTGTTCGTTAATATGAAGTTCCACTAGAAGTGTGTTTTCATACAAAAACTGTGAATTACAACTAACTTTGTCCATCCGATTCGAACTTTGTTCTTTGATTTGAAGTTCCACCAGAAGTGTGTTTTCATACAAAAACTGTGAATTACAACTAACTTTGTCCATCCGATTCGAACTTTGTTCTTTGATTTGAAGTTCCACCAGAAGTGTGTTTTCATACAAAAACTGTTAATAACAACTAACTTTGTCCATCCGATTCGAACTTTGTTCTTTGATTTGAAGTTCCACCAGAAGTGTGTTTTCATACAAAAACTGTTAATTACAACTAACTTTGTCCATCCGATTCGAACTTTGTTCTTTGATTTGAAGTTCCACCAGAAGTGTGTTTTCATACAAAAACTGTTAATTACAACTAACTTTGTCCATCCGATTCGAACTTTGTTCGTTAATATGAAGTTCCACTAGAAGTGTGTTTTCATACAAAAACTGTTAATTACAACTAACTTTGTCCATCCGATTCGAACTTTGTTCTTTGATTTGAAGTTCCACCAGAAGTGTGTTTTCATACAAAAACTGTGAATTACAACTAACTTTGTCCATCCGATTCGAACTTTGTTCTTTGATTTGAAGTTCCACCAGAAGTGTGTTTTCATACAAAAACTGTTAATAACAACTAACTTTGTCCATCCGATTCGAACTTTGTTGTTTGATTTGAAGTTCCACCAGATGTGTGTTTTCATACAAAAACTGTTAATTACAACTAACTTTGTCCATCCGATTCGAACTTTGTTCTTTGATTTGAAGTTCCACCAGAAGTGTGTTTTCATACAAAAACTGTTAATTACAACTAACTTTGTCCATCCGATTCGAACTTTGTACTTTGATATGAAGTTGCACCAGAAGTGTGTTTTCATACAAAAACTATGAATTACAACTAACTTTGTCCATCCGATTCGAATTTTGTTCTTTGATTTGAAGTTCCACTAGAAGTGTGTTTTTATACAAAAACTGTTAATTACAACTAACTTTGTCCTTCCGATTCGAACTTTGTTCTTTGATATGAAGTTCCACCAGATGTGTGTTTTCATACAAAAACTGTTAATTACAACTAACTTTGTCCATCCGATTCGAACTTTGTTCTTTGATTTGAAGTTCCACCAGAAGTGTGTTTTCATACAAAAACTGTTAATTACAACTAACTTTGTCCATCCGATTCGAACTTTGTTCTTTGATATGAAGTTCCACCAGAAGTGTCCCAAACAGAACAATTAGACTTTCAACGGCCAAAATTAAAGAGTGCTCTTTCTAACCGCTGTTGCTCTCCTGCTTGCTCTCTCGCCGAATCGAAAGCTCGCTCGATGACTGAACGATATTCGCATGCTGTTCGCTTCTTCGGCGTCATGCGCTCTCGCTCGTGCTCATTATTGGATATTGCGCACACACATGTGCATTTTCTTCGTCAAATTCGCCGTGTGAAAGAGTACATTTTTGCACCGGTTTTTGATATGAGGAACTGGATGATTTTGCAAGCGCGCTGATGTTTCGGATGAAAATCCTGTCATAAGTTATATGGCACGATATGTAGAAGAAGGTTTAATGTATAATTTTTACTATTCCAAACATTTATGCTTGTAACACTAAACGGTGCCATTATTACAACGAGGTCATTTTGGCAACGAACGGTACCACCATGTATATCACAAAAGGATCGGTTGCTTTAAATTGAAGGATCTGTATTTTGCATCATCCGAAAAAACAAGACACTGCACAAGTAACCAACTCCAATGATTACATCGAAAGTGTTCAAACACTTTTATTTTATCAACATGAGTGATTTGAACCGCGAACGCCGTACCGATGCTTTTTACAAACAGGTGGCTAAATTCATAAAGGTGGACGCGGCCGAAGAAGCTGACCCACAAGCGGGCTCTAGCCGGAATGGCAAGCTCTACTGTTGGGTGTTAATTTGTCGTGTAAAATAAGGGCTTCGCTTTTTCAGTTCCTATCGAAGCGGTTGTGGAATTGCCTGGATTGATGGATTTCGGTCCATGTCGATAGACGAAGGCATCCGATACTGAGCGCTATCTAACAACGAAACGCATCACAATTTGATGCATGTGCACGTTGAACTTCTGCATACTGCTTCTGCGTTTAATACTTTTGCATGCCAAAGCCACCTTAGCAGACCATAACCTATCCCTCCCAGCAGAAAAAAATTATTTCCAAAGTGATCATCCGTCTACGGTTCACTTTGCAGACGAACGGGGGAACGCATGGTTTCTGACCACGGACTGCACTATCGACTAGCTGCAGTCTGCCTCGGATGGCAGGGATGTTAATGTAGATAAAGTCTACGTTAGAGGACGTAAACTGGGCCTGAAAATGCTAGCATTTTGCGGTCCTATGGACTCGAGCAATATGCCCCGTACATATCTGATGCCTCCCTACTCCATTCGTTGCAGAATGCTGGGAATTGTACATCTAAAATCACCCCTCTCACATACGCAAGCTTTTTTCATCGCTAAGATTCTCCTCAACAATATTGATGCCCCATCCTTACTATCTATATTCATTCCGGCGGGCCTTACCTCTTACGGCCAAAATGATCCTTTTCTGCGAGCTATGAAATCATTTAACTGCTTTTTATCATTTCGATTGTAACATCTCGATATCTGCTTTTCGGGCCCTACTAATTAATGGCTCCTTATAATCCTCTATGTTTAGTTTGTTTCCTCCTCCTCCTCTGACGCGTTGTTAGATTTAAGATTAGACTATAAGATTCCTTTTGTTAAGCCTTATGGGCGGACAAATTATTTTCTGTATATGTCTAAACAAATTATGTCGGCTTAACACTACTCAATCATTGTATATCGAGCAAAGGATACACCCGTCGAACGGTGCTGATCTTCTGTGTTTGACCAGTTGACTTTTGTGTCGCTGCTTCACACTGTTCAGGACGACTGAAGGGACGTCCTCAGTCCGGTAGTTGAAGGTCAACTGCAGTGGCGGAAATAACATTGGAATCTTACGTATTTTTTGGCCAAACATAACATGTTACTTTACGCACAAATATGTACACATTTACATTACCTACAGAGCGCAGCACTAATTTCGTGAGCCCACCATTCATCTGTCGCTACATTGTGACATGTAGAAAATAATAAAATTATTTCTGAGATTGTTATATCTCAAACCACAACAGCTACAAAATGCAATTGTTTTTTGTTCAACTTCCCATAGCTGGCGTATAATAAATAGATGACAGAGTTCAGTTATCTGTTGTTTTGTGAAAAATGGTTTGCTGAACAGCAAATCGATCGCCTGATGCAAACCGGTAGAATATCGTGCCACGGATGTCGTTAACTAGCCTTGCGCTTCGTATTACACCTTTCAAGGAATATTAACGTCTGCGCGAGGAATTTACCGGCGCAAAAACTTCTCTACTTGTGGCTTGTACTCCGGATCTACCGGTAGGCCTTGATCTAAATCCTCTAGCTGTTCCTCAGTTTCTAGCGGTTCTAATTCAAACACCGAACGAGGGAGAAGCCCTTCATCTGGCCGGGTTGCTGCTGCAAATTCCTCAATCGCCTGTCTTTGCGAGCAGCGTATCTTTGAATATGGTTGTTCTAGAAACGATTTATTTTCCACAATAATCCACAGGACATCGTTGCCAAAAACAGTTTTGTTTGCCATATCGACAATTTCACAACAGAACACAAACCACTCGAAACACAAGGAATAAACTAAAAAAAGACAACAATTGAAAAAACCACAATAAAACAATATCATTTGACTAACTAAAAAAATCGCAACATATTATTGCGCACACCCATTACGCAACATTTTGATGCATCCTCGAACCAAAAACCATGACTTCAACGCAGCAGATTAAGATTTAAGTTTCACGCGCTGCGCGTAGAATAAAACGCACTAGTTAGTAACTCTCTGACACGCTATCGCCGTAGCATCATCTTCAGACGAGCGCCGCAACACTCATGGTAAGAATCCGTTCAATTCCGCTTTCTCTTCAGAAGTTTCCTTACAGAAATACAGACCTGAGCAGGTTGGCCAATATCACAATAATGTCTTCCCTTCACTTTCCCCACACACAGCTGATATGTGGTAGCAGTAGCAGGACGACAGAACAGCACATTCCAAGCCAAGGAATAAATGCTAGGGCGAAGAGTAGAGTAAAAAGGACAAATAGTACTGATAGACACGTGTACCACCACCACCACCTTAATTTATTTTTTTGCCTTTCGCTAAATTTCCGTTCGTTAAATTTTGCAAAAGCTAAAAAAAGCGCTTTAGCCAAGCCACACACCTTGAAACGCGACCGAGTTGAGGTCAAACCTGCTTCCTTTGGCACATAATCAAGACCGAAACGCGACGTCTAAAAACGGTCGCGATTAGTTCCAAGTTTTGGGTCGCGCGACCTTTTGGGTGTGTTTTCATACAAAAACTGTTAATTACAACTAACTTTGTCCATCCGATTCGAACTTTGTTCGTTGATATGAAGTTCCACTAGAAGTGTGTTTTCATACAAAAACTGTTAATTACAACTAACTTTGTCCATCCGATTCGAACTTTGTTCGTTGATATGAAGTTCCACCAGAAGTGTGTTTTCATACAAAAACTGTTAATTACAACTAACTTTGTCCATCCGATTCGAACTTTGTTCTTTGATTTGAAGTTCCACCAGAAGTGTGTTTTCATACAAAAACTGTTAATTACAACTAACTTTGTCCATCCGATTCGAACTTTGTTCTTTGATTTGAAGTTCCACCAGAAGTGTGTTTTCATACAAAAACTGTGAATTACAACTAACTTTGTCCATCCGATTCGAACTTTGTTCTTTGATATGAAGTTCCACCAGAAGTGTGTTTTCATACAAAAACTGTTAATTACAACTAACTTTGTCCATCCGATTCGAACTTTGTACTTCGAAGCGAAGTTCCACCAGAAGTGTGTTTTTATACAAAAACTGTTAATTACAACTAACTTTGTCCATCCGATTCGAACTTTGTTCTTTGATTTGAAGTTCCACCAGAAGTGTGTTTTCATACAAAAACTGTTAATTACAACTAACTTTGTCCATCCGATTCGAACTTTGTTCTTTGATTTGAAGTTCCACCAGAAGTGTGTTTTCATACAAAAACTGTGAATTACAACTAACTTTGTCCATCCGATTCGAACTTTGTTCTTTGATATGAAGTTCCACCAGAAGTGTGTTTTCATACAAAAACTGTTAATTACAACTAACTTTGTCCATCCGATTCGAACTTTGTTCTTTGATTTGAAGTTCCACCAGAAGTGTGTTTTCATACAAAAACTGTTAATTACAACTAACTTTGTCCATCCGATTCGAACTTTGTTCTTTGATTTGAAGTTCCACCAGAAGTGTGTTTTCATACAAAAACTGTTAATTACAACTAACTTTGTCCATCCGATTCGAACTTTGTTCTTTGATTTGAAGTTCCACCAGAAGTGTGTTTTCATACAAAAACTGTGAATTACAACTAACTTTGTCCATCCGATTCGAACTTTGTTCTTTGATTTGAAGTTCCACCAGAAGTGTGTTTTCATACAAAAACTGTTAATTACAACTAACTTTGTCCATCCGATTCGAACTTTGTACTTTGATACGAAGTTCCACCAGAAGTGTGTTTTTATACAAAAACTGTTAATTACAACTAACTTTGTCCATCCGATTCGAACTTTGTTCTTTGATTTGAAGTTCCACCAGAAGTGTGTTTTCATACAAAAACTGTTAATTACAACTAACTTTGTCCATCCGATTCGAACTTTGTTCGTTAATATGAAGTTCCACTAGAAGTGTGTTTTCATACAAAAACTGTTAATTACAACTAACTTTGTCCATCCGATTCGAACTTTGTTCTTTGATTTGAAGTTCCACCAGAAGTGTGTTTTCATACAAAAACTGTGAATTACAACTAACTTTGTCCATCCGATTCGAACTTTGTTCTTTGATTTGAAGTTCCACCAGAAGTGTGTTTTCATACAAAAACTGTTAATTACAACTAACTTTGTCCATCCGATTCGAACTTTGTTCTTTGATTTGAAGTTCCACCAGAAGTGTGTTTTCATACAAAAACTGTTAATTACAACTAACTTTGTCCATCCGATTCGAACTTTGTTCGTTAATATGAAGTTCCACTAGAAGTGTGTTTTCATACAAAAACTGTTAATTACAACTAACTTTGTCCATCCGATTCGAACTTTGTTCTTTGATTTGAAGTTCCACCAGAAGTGTGTTTTCATACAAAAACTGTTAATTACAACTAACTTTGTCCATCCGATTCGAACTTTGTACTTTGATACGAAGTTCCACCAGAAGTGTGTTTTTATACAAAAACTGTTAATTACAACTAACTTTGTCCATCCGATTCGAACTTTGTTCTTTGATTTGAAGTTCCATAAGAAGTGTGTTTTCATACAAAAACTGTTAATTACAACTAACTTTGTCCATCCGATTCGAACTTTGTTCGTTAATATGAAGTTCCACTAGAAGTGTGTTTTCATACAAAAACTGTTAATTACAACTAACTTTGTCCATCCGATTCGAACTTTGTTCTTTGATTTGAAGTTCCACCAGAAGTGTGTTTTCATACAAAAACTGTTAATTACAACTAACTTTGTCCATCCGATTCGAACTTTGTACTTTGATACGAAGTTCCACCAGAAGTGTGTTTTTATACAAAAACTGTTAATTACAACTAACTTTGTCCATCCGATTCGAACTTTGTTCTTTGATTTGAAGTTCCATAAGAAGTGTGTTTTCATACAAAAACTGTTAATTACAACTAACTTTGTCCATCCGATTCGAACTTTGTTCTTTGATTTGAAGTTCCACCAGAAGTGTGTTTTCATACAAAAACTGTGAATTACAACTAACTTTGTCCATCCGATTCGAACTTTGTTCTTTGATATGAAGTTCCACCAGAAGTGTGTTTTCATACAAAAACTGTTAATTACAACTAACTTTGTCCATCCGATTCGAACTTTGTACTTCGATACGAAGTTCCACCAGAAGTGTGTTTTCATACAAAAACTGTTAATTACAACTAACTTTGTCCATCCGATTCGAACTTTGTACTTCGATACGAAGTTCCACCAGAAGTGTGTTTTCATACAAAAACTGTTAATTACAACTAACTTTGTCCATCCGATTCGAACTTTGTACGTTGATATGAAATTGCACCAGAAGTGCGATTTCATTCAAAAACTGTGAATTACAACTAACTTTGTCCATCCGATTCGAACTTTGTACTTCGATACGAAGTTCCACCAGAAGTGTGTTTTCATACAAAAACTGTTAATTACAACTAACTTTGTCCATCCGATTCGAACTTTGTTCTTTGATTTGAAGTTCCACCAGAAGTGTGTTTTCATACAAAAACTGTTAATTACAACTAACTTTGTCCATCCGATTCGAACTTTGTTCTTTGATTTGAAGTTCCACCAGAAGTGTGTTTTCATACAAAAACTGTTAATTACAACTAACTTTGTCCATCCGATTCGAACTTTGTTCTTTGATTTGAAGTTCCACCAGAAGTGTGTTTTCATACAAAAACTGTTAATTAGAACTAACTTTGTCCATCCGATTCGAACTTTGTACTTCGATACGAAGTTCCACCAGAAGTGTGTTTTCATACAAAAACTGTTAATTACAACTAACTTTGTCCATCCGATTCGAACTTTGTACTTCGATACGAAGTTCCACCAGAAGTGTGTTTTCATACAAAAACTGTTAATTACAACTAACTTTGTCCATCCGATTCGAACTTTGTTCTTTGATTTGAAGTTCCACTAGAAGTGTGTTTTCATACAAAAACTGTTAATTACAACTAACTTTGTCCATCCGATTCGAACTTTGTACTTTGATAGGAAGTTCCACCAGAAGTGTGTTTTCATACAAAAACTGTTAATTACAACTAACTTTGTCCATCCGATTCGAACTTTGTTCTTTGATATGAAGTTCCACCAGAAGTGTGTTTTCATACAAAAACTGTTAATTACAACTAACTTTGTCCATCCGATTCGAACTTTGTTCTTTGATTTGAAGTTCCACCAGAAGTGTGTTTTCATACAAAAACTGTTAATTACAACTAACTTTGTCCATCCGATTCGAACTTTGTACTTCGATACGAAGTTCCACCAGAAGTGTGTTTTCATACAAAAACTGTTAATTACAACTAACTTTGTCCATCCGATTCGAACTTTGTACTTCGATACGAAGTTCCACCAGAAGTGTGTTTTCATACAAAAACTGTTAATTACAACTAACTTTGTCCATCCGATTCGAACTTTGTACTTTGATACGAAGTTCCACCAGAAGTGTGTTTTCATACAAAAACTGTTAATTACAACTAACTTTGTCCATCCGATTCGAACTTTTTACTTTGATACGAAGTTCCACCAGAAGTGTGTTTTCATACAAAAACTGTTAATTACAACTAACTTTGTCCATCCGATTCGAACTTTGTTCTTTGATATGAAGTTCCACCAGAAGTGTGTTTTCATACAAAAACTGTTAATTACAACTAACTTTGTCCATCCGATTCGAACTTTGTACTTCGATACGAAGTTCCACCAGAAGTGTGTTTTCATACAAAAACTGTTAATTACAACTAACTTTGTCCATCCGATTCGAACTTTGTTCTTTGATTTGAAGTTCCACTAGAAGTGTGTTTTCATACAAAAACTGTTAATTACAACTAACTTTGTCCATCCGATTCGAACTTTGTACTTTGATAGGAAGTTCCACCAGAAGTGTGTTTTCATACAAAAACTGTTAATTACAACTAACTTTGTCCATCCGATTCGAACTTTGTTCTTTGATATGAAGTTCCACCAGAAGTGTGTTTTCATACAAAAACTGTTAATTACAACTAACTTTGTCCATCCGATTCGAACTTTGTTCTTTGATTTGAAGTTCCACCAGAAGTGTGTTTTCATACAAAAACTGTTAATTACAACTAACTTTGTCCATCCGATTCGAACTTTGTACTTCGATACGAAGTTCCACCAGAAGTGTGTTTTCATACAAAAACTGTTAATTACAACTAACTTTGTCCATCCGATTCGAACTTTGTTCTTTGATACGAAGTTCCACCAGAAGTGTGTTTTCATACAAAAACTGTTAATTACAACTAACTTTGTCCATCCGATTCGAACTTTGTACTTTGATAGGAAGTTCCACCAGAAGTGTGTTTTCATACAAAAACTGTTAATTACAACTAACTTTGTCCATCCGATTCGAACTTTGTTCTTTGATATGAAGTTCCACCAGAAGTGTGTTTTCATACAAAAACTGTTAATTACAACTAACTTTGTCCATCCGATTCGAACTTTGTACTTCGATACGAAGTTCCACCAGAAGTGTGTTTTCATACAAAAACTGTTAATTACAACTAACTTTGTCCATCCGATTCGAACTTTGTACTTCGATACGAAGTTCGACCAGAAGTGTGTTTTCATACAAAAACTGTTAATTACAACTAACTTTGTCCATCCGATTCGAACTTTGTTCTTTGATTTGAAGTTCCACCAGAAGTGTGTTTTCATACACAAACTGTTAATTACAACTAACTTTGTCCATCTGATTCGAACTTTGTACTTCGATACGAAGTTCCACCAGAAGTGTGTTTTCATACAAAAACTGTTAATTACAACTAACTTTGTCCATCCGATTCGAACTTTGTACTTTGATTTGAAGTTCCACCAGAAGTGTGTTTTCATACAAAAACTGTTAATTACAACTAACTTTGTCCATCCGATTCGAATTTTGTTCTTTGATTTGAAGTTCCACCAGAAGTGTGTTTTCATACAAAAACTGTTAATTACAACTAACTTTGTCCATCCGATTCGAACTTTGTACTTTGATTTGAAGTTCCACCAGAAGTGTGTTTTCATACAAAAACTGTTAATTAGAACTAACTTTGTCCATCCGATTCGAACTTTGTTCTTTGATTTGAAGTTCCACCAGAAGTGTGTTTTCATACAAAAACTGTTAATTACAACTAACTTTGTCCATCCGATTCGAACTTTGTTCTTTGATATGAAGTTCCACCAGAAGTGTGTTTTTATACAAAAACTGTTAATTACAACTAACTTTGTCCATCCGATTCGAACTTTGTTCGTTGATATGAAGTTCCACTAGAAGTGTGTTTTCATACAAAAACTGTTAATTACAACTAACTTTGTCCATCCGATTCGAATTTTGTTCTTTGATTTGAAGTTCCACCAGAAGTGTGTTTTCATACAAAAACTGTTAATTACAACTAACTTTGTCCATCCGATTCGAACTTTGTACTTTGATTTGAAGTTCCACCAGAAGTGTGTTTTCATACAAAAACTGTTAATTACAACTAACTTTGTCCATCCGATTCGAACTTTGTTCTTTGATATGAAGTTCCACCAGAAGTGTGTTTTTATACAAAAACTGTTAATTACAACTAACTTTGTCCATCCGATTCGAATTTTGTTCTTTGATTTGAAGTTCCACCAGAAGTGTGTTTTCATACAAAAACTGTTAATTACAACTAACTTTGTCCATCCGATTCGAACTTTGTTCTTTGATATGAAGTTCCACCAGAAGTGTGTTTTTATACAAAAACTGTTAATTACAACTAACTTTGTCCATCCGATTCCAACTTTGTACTTTGATACGAAGTTCCACCAGAAGTGTGTTTTCATACAAAAACTGTTAATTAATTACAACTAACTTTGTCCATCCGATTCGAATTTTGTTCTTTGATTTGAAGTTCCACCAGAAGTGTGTTTTCATACAAAAACTGTTAATTACAACTAACTTTGTCCATCCGATTCGAACTTTGTACTTTGATTTGAAGTTCCACCAGAAGTGTGTTTTCATACAAAAACTGTTAATTACAACTAACTTTGTCCATCCGATTCGAACTTTGTTCTTTGATTTGAAGTTCCACCAGAAGTGTGTTTTCATACAAAAACTGTTAAATACAACTAACTTTGTCCATCCGATTCGAACTTTGTTCTTTGATATGAAGTTCCACCAGAAGTGTGTTTTTATACAAAAACTGTTAATTACAACTAACTTTGTCCATCCGATTCGAACTTTGTTTTTTGATATGAAGTTCCACCAGAAGTGTGTTTTCATACAAAAACTGTTAATTACAACTAACTTTGTCCATCCGATTCGAATTTTGTTCTTTGATTTGAAGTTCCACCAGAAGTGTGTTTTCATACAAAAACTGTTAATTACAACTAACTTTGTCCATCCGATTCGAACTTTGTACTTTGATATGAAGTTCCACCAGAAGTGTGTTTTCATACAAAAACTGTTAATTACAACTAACTTTGTCCATCCGATTCGAACTTTGTTCTTTGATATGAAGTTCCACTAGAAGTGTGTTTTCATACAAAAACTGTTAATTACAACTAACTTTGTCCATCCGATTCGAACTTTGTTCTTTGATATGAAGTTCCACCAGAAGTGTGTTTTCATACAAAAACTGTTAATTACAACTAACTTTGTCCATCCGATTCGAACTTTGTACTTTGATATGAAGTTCCACCAGAAGTGTGTTTTCATACAAAAACTGTTAATTACAACTAACTTTGTCCATCCGATTCGAACTTTGTTCTTTGATATGAAGTTCCACTAGAAGTGTGTTTTCATACAAAAACTGTTAATTACAACTAACTTTGTCCATCCGATTCGAACTTTGTTCTTTGATACGAAGTTCCACCAGAAGTGTGTTTTCATACAAAAACTGTTAATTACAACTAACTTTGTCCATCCGATTCGAATTTTGTTCTTTGATTTGAAGTTCCACCAGAAGTGTGTTTTCATACAAAAACTGTTAATTACAACTAACTTTGTCCATCCGATTCGAACTTTGTACTTTGATTTGAAGTTCCACCAGAAGTGTGTTTTCATACAAAAACTGTTAATTACAACTAACTTTGTCCATCCGATTCGAACTTTGTTCTTTAATTTGAAGTTCCACCAGAAGTGTGTTTTCATACAAAAACTGTTAATTACAACTAACTTTGTCCATCCGATTCGAACTTTGTTTTTTGATATGAAGTTCCACTAGAAGTGTGTTTTCATACAAAAACTGTTAATTACAACTAACTTTGTCCATCCGATTCGAATTTTGTTCTTTGATTTGAAGTTCCACCAGAAGTGTGTTTTCATACAAAAACTGTTAATTACAACTAACTTTGTCCATCCGATTCGAACTTTGTACTTTGATTTGAAGTTCCACCAGAAGTGTGTTTTCATACAAAAACTGTTAATTACAACTAACTTTGTCCATCCGATTCGAACTTTGTTCTTTGATATGAAGTTCCACCAGAAGTGTGTTTTTATACAAAAACTGTTAATTACAACTAACTTTGTCCATCCGATTCGAACTTTGTTTTTTGATATGAAGTTCCACTAGAAGTGTGTTTTCATACAAAAACTGTTAATTACAACTAACTTTGTCCATCCGATTCGAATTTTGTTCTTTGATTTGAAGTTCCACCAGAAGTGTGTTTTCATACAAAAACTGTTAATTACAACTAACTTTGTCCATCCGATTCGAACTTTGTACTTTGATTTGAAGTTCCACCAGAAGTGTGTTTTCATACAAAAACTGTTAATTACAACTAACTTTGTCCATCCGATTCGAACTTTGTTCTTTGATATGAAGTTCCACCAGAAGTGTGTTTTTATACAAAAACTGTTAATTACAACTAACTTTGTCCATCCGATTCGAACTTTGTTTTTTGATATGAAGTTCCACTAGAAGTGTGTTTTCATACAAAAACTGTTAATTACAACTAACTTTGTCCATCCGATTCGAATTTTGTTCTTTGATTTGAAGTTCCACCAGAAGTGTGTTTTCATACAAAAACTGTTAATTACAACTAACTTTGTCCATCCGATTCGAACTTTGTACTTTGATTTGAAGTTCCACCAGAAGTGTGTTTTCATACAAAAACTGTTAATTACAACTAACTTTGTCCATCCGATTCGAACTTTGTTCTTTGATATGAAGTTCCACTAGAAGTGTGTTTTCATACAAAAACTGTTAATTACAACTAACTTTGTCCATCCGATTCGAACTTTGTTTTTTGATATGAAGTTCCACTAGAAGTGTGTTTTCATACAAAAACTGTTAATTACAACTAACTTTGTCCATCCGATTCGAATTTTGTTCTTTGATTTGAAGTTCCACCAGAAGTGTGTTTTCATACAAAAACTGTTAATTACAACTAACTTTGTCCATCCGATTCGAACTTTGTTCTTTGATTTGAAGTTCCACCAGAAGTGTGTTTTCATACAAAAACTGTTAATTACAACTAACTTTGTCCATCCGATTCGAACTTTGTACTTTGATACGAAGTTCCACCAGAAGTGTGTTTTTATACAAAAACTGTTAATTACAACTAACTTTGTCCATCCGATTCGAACTTTGTTTTTTGATATGAAGTTCCACTAGAAGTGTGTTTTCATACAAAAACTGTTAATTACAACTAACTTTGTCCATCCGATTCGAATTTTGTTCTTTGATTTGAAGTTCCACCAGAAGTGTGTTTTCATACAAAAACTGTTAATTACAACTAACTTTGTCCATCCGATTCGAATTTTGTTCTTTGATTTGAAGTTCCACCAGAAGTGTGTTTTCATACAAAAACTGTTAATTACAACTAACTTTGTCCATCCGATTCGAACTTTGTACTTTGATTTGAAGTTCCACCAGAAGTGTGTTTTCATACAAAAACTGTTAATAACAACTAACTTTGTCCATCCGATTCGAACTTTGTTCTTTGATATGAAGTTCCACTAGAAGTGTGTTTTCATACAAAAACTGTTAATTACAACTAACTTTGTCCATCCGATTCGAACTTTGTTCTTTGATTTGAAGTTCCACCAGAAGTGTGTTTTCATACAAAAACTGTTAATTACAACTAACTTTGTCCATCCGATTCGAACTTTGTACTTTGATTTGAAGGTCCACCAGAAGTGTGTTTTCATACAAAAACTGTTAATTACAACTAACTTTGTCCATCCGATTCGAACTTTGTTCTTTGATTTGAAGTTCCACCAGAAGTGTGTTTTCATACAAAAACTGTTAATTACAACTAACTTTGTCCATCCGATTCGAACTTTGTTCTTTGATATGAAGTTCCACCAGAAGTGTGTTTTCATACAAAAACTGTTAATTACAACTAACTTTGTCCATCCGATTCGAACTTTGTTTGTTGATATGAAGTTCCACCAGAAGTGTGTTTTCATACAAAAACTGTTAATTACAACTAACTTTGTCCATCCGATTCGAACTTTGTACTTTGATACGAAGTTCCACCAGAAGTGTGTTTTTATACAAAAACTGTTAATTACAACTAACTTTGTCCATCCGAGTCGAACTTTGTTCTTTGATTTGAAGTTCCACCAGAAGTGTGTTTTCATACAAAAACTGTTAATTACAACTAACTTTGTCCATCCGAAACGAACTTTGTTCTTTGATAGGAAGTTCCACCAGAAGTGTGTTTTCATACAAAAACTGTTAATTACAACTAACTTTGTCCATCCGATTCGAACTTTGTTCTTTGATTTGAAGTTCCACCAGAAGTGTGTTTTCATACAAAAACTGTTAATTACAACTAACTTTGTCCATCCGATTCGAACTTTGTACTTTGATTTGAAGGTCCACCAGAAGTGTGTTTTCATACAAAAACTGTTAATTACAACTAACTTTGTCCATCCGATTCGAACTTTGTTCTTTGATTTGAAGGTCCACCAGAAGTGTGTTTTCATACAAAAACTGTTAATTACAACTAACTTTGTCCATCCGATTCGAACTTTGTACTTTGATTTGAAGTTCCACCAGAAGTGTGTTTTCATACAAAAACTGTTAATTACAACTAACTTTGTCCATCCGATTCGAACTTTGTTCTTTGATTTGAAGTTCCACCAGAAGTGTGTTTTCATACAAAAACTGTTAATTACAACTAACTTTGTCCATCCGATTCGAACTTTGTTCTTTGATTTGAAGGTCCACCAGAAGTGTGTTTTCATACAAAAACTGTTAATTACAACTAACTTTGTCCATCCGATTCGAACTTTGTACTTTGATTTGAAGGTCCACCAGAAGTGTGTTTTCATACAAAAACTGTTAATTACAACTAACTTTGTCCATCCGATTCGAACTTTGTACTTTGATTTGAAGTTCCACCAGAAGTGTGTTTTCATACAAAAACTGTTAATTACAACTAACTTTGTCCATCCGATTCGAACTTTGTTCTTTGATATGAAGTTCCACTAGAAGTGTGTTTTCATACAAAAACTGTTAATTACAACTAACTTTGTCCATCCGATTCGAACTTTGTTCTTTGATTTGAAGTTCCACCAGAAGTGTGTTTTCATACAAAAACTGTTAATTACAACTAACTTTGTCCATCCGATTCGAACTTTGTACTTTGATTTGAAGGTCCACCAGAAGTGTGTTTTCATACAAAAACTGTTAATTACAACTAACTTTGTCCATCCGATTCGAACTTTGTTCTTTGATTTGAAGTTCCACCAGAAGTGTGTTTTCATACAAAAACTGTTAATTACAACTAACTTTGTCCATCCGATTCGAACTTTGTTCTTTGATATGAAGTTCCACCAGAAGTGTGTTTTCATACAAAAACTGTTAATTACAACTAACTTTGTCCATCCGATTCAAACTTTGTTTGTTGATATGAAGTTCCACCAGAAGTGTGTTTTCATACAAAAACTGTTAATTACAACTAACTTTGTCCATCCGATTCGAACTTTGTACTTTGATACGAAGTTCCACCAGAAGTGTGTTTTTATACAAAAACTGTTAATTACAACTAACTTTGTCCATCCGATTCGAACTTTGTTCTTTGATTTGAAGTTCCACCAGAAGTGTGTTTTCATACAAAAACTGTTAATTACAACTAACTTTGTCCATCCGATTCGAACTTTGTACTTTGATTTGAAGTTCCACCAGAAGTGTGTTTTCATACAAAAACTGTTAATTACAACTAACTTTGTCCATCCGATTCGAACTTTGTTCTTTGATATGAAGTTCCACCAGAAGTGTGTTTTCATACAAAAACTGTTAATTACAACTAACTTTGTCCATCCGATTCGAACTTTGTTTGTTGATATGAAATTCCACCAGAAGTGTGTTTTCATACAAAAACTGTTAATTACAACTAACTTTGTCCATCCGATTCGAACTTTGTACTTTGATACGAAGTTCCACCAGAAGTGTGTTTTTATACAAAAACTGTTAATTACAACTAACTTTGTCCATCCGAGTCGAACTTTGTTCTTTGATTTGAAGTTCCACCAGAAGTGTGTTTTCATACAAAAACTGTTAATTACAACTAACTTTGTCCATCCGAAACGAACTTTGTTCTTTGATAGGAAGTTCCACCAGAAGTGTGTTTTCATACAAAAACTGTTAATTACAACTAACTTTGTCCATCCGATTCGAACTTTGTACTTTGATTTGAAGGTCCACCAGAAGTGTGTTTTCATACAAAAACTGTTAATTACAACTAACTTTGTCCATCCGAGTCGAACTTTGTTCTTTGATTTGAAGTTCCACCAGAAGTGTGTTTTCATACAAAAACTGTTAATTACAACTAACTTTGTCCATCCGAAACGAACTTTGTTCTTTGATAGGAAGTTCCACCAGAAGTGTGTTTTTATACAAAAACTGTTAATTACAACTAACTTTGTCCATTCGAGTCGAACTTTGTTCTTTGATTTGAAGTTCCACCAGAAGTGTGTTTTCATACAAAAACTGTTAATTACAACTAACTTTGTCCATCCGAAACGAACTTTGTTCTTTGATAGGAAGTTCCACCAGAAGTGTGTTTTCATACAAAAACTGTTAATTACAACTAACTTTGTCCATCCGATTCGAACTTTGTACTTTGATTTGAAGTTCCACCAGAAGTGTGTTTTCATACAAAAACTGTTAATTACAACTAACTTTGTCCATCCGATTCGAACTTTGTTCTTTGATATGAAGTTCCACTAGAAGTGTGTTTTCATACAAAAACTGTTAATTACAACTAACTTTGTCCATCCGATTCGAACTTTGTTTTTTGATATGAAGTTCCACTAGAAGTGTGTTTTTATACAAAAACTGTTAATTACAACTAACTTTGTCCATCCGATTCGAACTTTGTACTTTGATTTGAAGTTCCACCAGAAGTGTGTTTTCATACAAAAACTGTTAATTACAACTAACTTTGTCCATCCGATTCGAACTTTGTTCTTTGATATGAAGTTCCACTAGAAGTGTGTTTTCATACAAAAACTGTTAATTACAACTAACTTTGTCCATCCGATTCGAACTTTGTTCTTTGATTTGAAGTTCCACCAGAAGTGTGTTTTCATACAAAAACTGTTAATTACAACTAACTTTGTCCATCCGATTCGAACTTTGTACTTTGATTTGAAGGTCCACCAGAAGTGTGTTTTCATACAAAAACTGTTAATTACAACTAACTTTGTCCATCCGATTCGAACTTTGTTCTTTGATTTGAAGTTCCACCAGAAGTGTGTTTTCATACAAAAACTGTTAATTACAACTAACTTTGTCCATCCGATTCGAACTTTGTTCTTTGATATGAAGTTCCACCAGAAGTGTGTTTTCATACAAAAACTGTTAATTACAACTAACTTTGTCCATCCGATTCGAACTTTGTTTGTTGATATGAAGTTCCACCAGAAGTGTGTTTTCATACAAAAACTGTTAATTACAACTAACTTTGTCCATCCGATTCGAACTTTGTACTTTGATACGAAGTTCCACCAGAAGTGTGTTTTTATACAAAAACTGTTAATTACAACTAACTTTGTCCATCCGAGTCGAACTTTGTTCTTTGATTTGAAGTTCCACCAGAAGTGTGTTTTCATACAAAAACTGTTAATTACAACTAACTTTGTCCATCCGAAACGAACTTTGTTCTTTGATAGGAAGTTCCACCAGAAGTGTGTTTTCATACAAAAACTGTTAATTACAACTAACTTTGTCCATCCGATTCGAACTTTGTTCTTTGATTTGAAGTTCCACCAGAAGTGAGTTTTCATACAAAAACTGTTAATTACAACTAACTTTGTCCATCCGATTCGAACTTTGTTCTTTGATATGAAGTTCCACTAGAAGTGTGTTTTCATACAAAAACTGTTAATTACAACTAACTTTGTCCATCCGATTCGAACTTTGTTCTTTGATTTGAAGGTCCACCAGAAGTGTGTTTTCATACAAAAACTGTTAATTACAACTAACTTTGTCCATCCGATTCGAACTTTGTACTTTGATTTGAAGTTCCACCAGAAGTGTGTTTTCATACAAAAACTGTTAATTACAACTAACTTTGTCCATCCGATTCGAACTTTGTTCTTTGATTTGAAGTTCCACCAGAAGTGTGTTTTCATACAAAAACTGTTAATTACAACTAACTTTGTCCATCCGATTCGAACTTTGTTCTTTGATTTGAAGGTCCACCAGAAGTGTGTTTTCATACAAAAACTGTTAATTACAACTAACTTTGTCCATCCGATTCGAACTTTGTACTTTGATTTGAAGGTCCACCAGAAGTGTGTTTTCATACAAAAACTGTTAATTACAACTAACTTTGTCCATCCGATTCGAACTTTGTTCGTTGATACGAAGTTCCACCAGAAGTGTGTTTTCATACAAAAACTGTTAATTACAACTACCTTTGTCCATCCGATTCGAACTTTGTTCTTTGATTTGAAGTTCCACCAGAAGTGAGCTTTCATACAAAAACTGTTAATTACAACTAACTTTGTCCATCCGATTCGAACTTTGTTCGTTGATATGAAGTTCCACTAGAAGTGTGTTTTCATACAAAAACTGTTAATTACAACTAACTTTGTCCATCCAAAACGAACTTTGTTCGTTAATATGAAATTCCACTAGAAGTGTGTTTTCATACAAAAACTGTTAATTACAACTAACTTTGTCCATCCGATTCGAACTTTGTACTTTGATTTGAAGGTCCACCAGAAGTGTGTTTTCATACAAAAACTGTTAATTACAACTAACTTTGTCCATCCGATTCGAACTTTGTTCTTTGATTTGAAGTTCCACCAGAAGTGTGTTTTCATACAAAAACTGTTAATTACAACTAACTTTGTCCATCCGATTCGAACTTTGTTCTTTGATTTGAAGGTCCACCAGAAGTGTGTTTTCATACAAAAACTGTTAATTACAACTAACTTTGTCCATCCGATTCGAATTTTGTACTTTGATTTGAAGTTCCACCAGAAGTGTGTTTTCATACAAAAACTGTTAATTACAACTAACTTTGTCCATCCGATTCGAACTTTGTACTTTGATACGAAGTTCCACCAGAAGTGTGTTTTCATACAAAAACTGTTAATAACAACTAACTTTGTCCATCCGATTCGAACTTTGTTGTTTGATTTGAAGTTCCACCAGAAGTGTGTTTTCATACAAAAACTGTTAATTACAACTAACTTTGTCCATCCGATTCGAACTTTGTTCTTTGATATGAAGTTCCACCAGATGTGTGTTTTCATACAAAAACTGTTAATTACAACTAACTTTGTCCATCCGATTCGAACTTTGTACTTTGATACGAAGTTCCACCAGAAGTGTGTTTTCATACAAAAACTGTTAATTACAACTAACTTTGTCCATCCGATTCGAACTTTGTTCGTTGATATGAAGTTCCACTAGAAGTGTGTTTTATACAAAAACTGTTAATTACAACTAACTTTGTCCATCCGATTCGAACTTTGTTCTTTGATTTGAAGTTCCACCAGAAGTGTGTTTTCATACAAAAACTGTTAATTACAACTAACTTTGTCCATCCGATTCGAACTTTGTACTTTGATACGAAGTTCCACCAGAAGTGTGTTTTCATACAAAAACTGTTAATAACAACTAACTTTGTCCATCCGATTCGAACTTTGTTGTTTGATTTGAAGTTCCACCAGATGTGTGTTTTCATACAAAAACTGTTAATTACAACTAACTTTGTCCATCCGATTCGAACTTTTTTCTTTGATTTGAAGTTCCACCAGAAGTGTGTTTTCATACAAAAACTGTCTAACTTTGTCCATCCGATTCGAACTTTGTTCTTTGATTTGAAGTTCCAAAAGAAGTGTGTTTTCATACAAAAACTGTTAATTACAACTAACTTTGTCCATCCGATTCGAACTTTGTTCTTTGATTTGAAGGTCCACCAGAAGTGTGTTTTCATACAAAAACTGTTAATTAGAACTAACTTTGTCCATCCGATTCGAACTTTGTTCGTTGATACGAAGTTCCACCAGAAGTGTGTTTTCATACAAAAACTGTTAATTACAACTACCTTTGTCCATCCGATTCGAACTTTGTTCTTTGAATTGAAGTTCCACCAGAAGTGAGCTTTCATACAAAAACTGTTAATTACAACTAACTTTGTCCATCCGATTCGAACTTTGTTCGTTGATATGAAGTTCCACTAGAAGTGTGTTTTCATACAAAAACTGTTAATTACAACTAACTTTGTCCATCCAAAACGAACTTTGTTCGTTAATATGAAATTCCACTAGAAGTGTGTTTTCATACAAAAACTGTTAATTACAACTAACTTTGTCCATCCGATTCGAACTTTGTTCTTTGATTTGCAGTTGCACCAGAAGTGTGTTTTCATACAAAAACTGTTAATTACAACTAACTTTG